>NW_025745253.1:5000-39506 GCF_021184085.1 Oncorhynchus gorbuscha | reverse complement strand
TCATGTCCCTACAGTGCCTCTAGTCTTAGTATGTTCATGTCCCTACAGTGCCTCTAGTCTTAGTATGTTCATGTCCCTACAGTGTCTCTAGTCTTAGTATGTTCATGTCCCTACAGTGCCTCTAGTCTTAGTATGTTCATGTCCCTACAGTGCCTCTAGTCTTAGTATGTTCATGTCCCTACAGTGTCTCTAGTCTTAGTATGTTCATGTCCCTACAGTGCCTCTAGTCTTAGTATGTTCATGTCCCTACAGTGCCTCTAGTCTTAGTATGTTCATGTCCCTACAGTGTCTCTAGTCTTAGTATGTTCATGTCCCTACAGTGTCTCTAGTCTTAGTATGTTCATGTCCCTACAGTGTCTCTAGTCTTAGTATGTTCATGTCCCTACAGTGTCTCTAGTCTTAGTATGTTCATGTCCCTACAGTGTCTCTAGTCTTAGTATGTTCATGTCCCTACAGTGTCAATCTTAGTATGTTCATGTCCCTACAGTGTCTCTAGTCTTAGTATGTTCATGTCCCTACAGTGCCTCTAGTCTTAGTATGTTCATGTCCCTACAGTGTCTCTAGTCTTGGTATGTTCATGTCCCTACTAGTCTTGAGTATGTTCATGTCCCTCAGTGTCTCTAGTCTTAGTATGTTCATGTCCTACAGTGTCTCTAGTCTTAGTATGTTCATGTCCCTACAGTGTCTCTAGTCTTAGTATGTTCATGTCCCTACAGTGTCTCTAGTCTTAGTATGTTCATGTCCCTACAGTGTCTCTAGTCTTAGTATGTTCATGTCCCTACAGTGTCTCTAGTCTTAGTATGTTCATGTCCCCCAGTGTCTCTAGTCTTAGCATGTTCATGTCCCTACAGTGTCTCTAGTCTTAGTATGTTCATGTCCCTACAGTGTCTCAGATGTAGTATGTTCATGTCCCTACAGTGTCTCTAGTCTTAGTATGTTCATGTCCCTACAGTGCCTCTAGTCTTAGTATCTTCATGTCCTACAGTGTTCTCCCTCTAGTCTTAGTATGTTCATGTCCCTACAGTGTCTCTAGTCTTAGTATGTTCATGTCCCTACAGTGCCTCTAGTCTTAGTATGTTCATGTCCCTACAGTGTCTCTAGTCTTAGTATGTTCATGTCCCTACAGTGTCTCTAGTCTTAGTATGTTCATGTCCCTACAGTGCCTCTAGTCTTAGTATGTTCATGTCCCTACAGTGCCTCTAGTCTTAGTATGTTCATGTCCCTACAGTGTCTCTAGTCTTAGTATGTTCATGTCCCTACAGTGTCTCTAGTCTTAGTATGTTCATGTCCCTACAGTGCCTCTAGTCTTAGTATGTTCATGTCCCTACAGTGTCTCTAGTCTTAGTATGTTCATGTCCCTACAGTGTCTCTAGTCTTAGTATGTTCATGTCCCTACAGTGTCTCTAGTCTTAGTATGTTCATGTCCCTACAGTGCCTCTAGTCTTAGTATGTGATTGTGTCTAACATAACATCTTTGTTTCTCCAGGCATGGTTCCACTGGACAGTAACGAGGGCTCTGATTCGCTGGCGGCAGAGATCGTCACCCCAGAGATCCGGTATGATTGGTTGAGTTCCCAGAAATCTATCATTTTTCTGTTGTGTTGAACTCTGATGTGTTATCTGCTGTCATCAAATCAAATCAAATCAAATTTATTTATTTATAGCCCTTCGTCGTCAGCTGATATCTCAAAGTGCTGTACAGAAACCCAGCCTAAAACCCCAAACAGCAAACAATGCAGGTGTAAAAGCACGGTGGCTAGAAAACTCCCTAGAAAGGCCAAAACCTAGGAAGAAACCTAGAGAGGAACCGGGCTATGTGGGGTGGCCAGTCCTCTTCTGGCTGTGCCGGGTAGAGATTATAACAGAACATGACCAAGATGTTCAAATGTTCATAAATGACCAGCATGGTCAAATAATAATAAGGCAGAACAGTTGAAACTGGAGCAGCAGCACAGTCAGGTGGACTGGGGACAGCAAGGACCATCATGTCAGGTAGTCCTGGGGCACGGTCCTAGGGCTCAGGTCCTCCGAGAGAGAGAAAGAAAGAGAATTAGAGAGAGCATATGTGGGGTGGCCAGTCCTCTTCCGGCTGTGCCGAGTGGAGATATAACAGAACGTGGCCAAGATGTTCAAATGTTCATAAATGACCAGCATGGTTGAATAATAGTAAGGCAGAACAGTTGAAACTGATTTGATTTGATTTTGATTTGATTTATCTGCTGTCATACTTTCTAAACATTTCAAAGATTAGTACTTTCCGTTTCCGTTAAAATCGCTAAACCAATTAGACCTTTCTCTTCTTCTCTGACACACTTCCCCTCTGGTCGGTTTGACATTCTCCGCTCTGCTCGACACAGCCAGATACACAACGTGACCAAAAGTATGTGGACACCTGCTCATCCCCATTATCTCATTCCAAAATCGTGTGCGCTGATATGGAGCTGGTCCCCCCTTTGCTGGCTATAACAGCCTCTCTTCTGAGAAGGCTTTCCACTAGATTTTGGAATATTGCTGTGGGGTCTTCCTGAGCGTTTCACTTCACAATAACAGCACCTACTGTTGGCCGGGAAGCTCTAGCAGGGCAGAAATTTGACTTACTGACTTGGAAAGGTGGCATCCTATGACTGTGCCACATTGAACGTCACTGAGCTCTTCAGTCTGCCATTTACTGCCAATGTTTGTCTATGGAATTGCATGGCGGTGTGCTCGATTTCTACACCAGTCAGCAACAGGTGTGGCTGAAATATAGCCACATTTACTCATTTGAAGGGGTGTCCACATACTTTTGTCTAAAGAGTGTACAATTCATGAATATCACAAAGAATTGATCAAGAAGTTTAAGTCAACGCGATTTAGTTTCTGGTGCAGCTTGAATCATTTAGTCCCTTGTGTACCTTCAATGCCTTTCTTTTTGTGCTCTGTGGAAGGCTGACGAATGGCCTGGTTGGGTAATGTACTATAATAGACTGATGAGTGGCCTGGCAGGGTAATGTATTATAATATACTGATGAGTGGCCTGGTTGGGTAATGTACTATAGACTGATGCGTGGCCTGGCTGGGTAATGTACTATAATAGACTGATGAGTGGCCTGGCTGGGTAATGTACTATAATAGACTGATGAGTGGTCTGGCAGGGTAATGTATTATAATATACTGATGAGTAGCCTGGTTGGGTAATGTACTATAGACTGATGCGTGGCCTGGCTGGGTAATGTACTATAGACTGATGCGGTGCCTGGCAGGGTAATGTACTATAGACTGATGAGTGGTCTGGCTGGGTAATTCATGTACTACAGACTGATGAGTGGTCTGTGGCTGGGTAATGTACTATAGACTGATGAGTGGCCTGGCTGGGTAATGTACTATAGACTGATGGTGGCCTGGCTGGGTAATGTACTATAGACTGATGCGGTGCCTGGCAGGGTAATGTACTATAGACTGATGAGTGGTCTGGCTGGGTAATTCATGTACTATAGACTGATGAGTGGCCTGGCTGGGTAATGTACTATATGATGCGGTGCCTGGCGATAATGTACTGGTAGCTCAGTTTGGCTGGGTAATGTACTATAGACTGATGCGTGGCCTGGCTGGGTAATGTACTATAATAGACTGATGAGTGGCCTGGCTGGGTAATGTACTATAATAGACTGATGAGTGGTCCTGGCTGGGTAATGTATTATAATATACTGATGCAGTGGCCTGGCTGGGTAATGTACTATAGACTGATCGTGGTCTGGCTGGGTAATGTACTATAGACTGATGCGGTGCCTGGCAGGGTAATGTACTATAATAGACTGATGAGTGGCCTGGCTGGGTAATGTACTATAGACTGATGAGTGGTCTGGCTGGGTAATGTACTACAGACTGATGAGTGGTCTGGCTGGGTAATGTACTATAATAGACTGATGAGTGGCCTGGCTGGGTAATGTACTATAGACTGATGAGTGGCCTGGCTGGGTAATGTACTATAGACTGATGAGGTGCCTGGCAGGGTAATGTACTATAATAGACTTGAGTGGTCTGGCTGGGTAATGTACTATAGACTGATGAGTGGCCTGGCTGGGTAATGTACTATAGACTGATGAGTGGTCTGGCTGGGTAATGTACTATAGACTGATGAGTGGCCTGGCTGGGTAATGTACTATAGACTGATGAGTGGTCTGGCTGGGTAATGTACTATAATAGACTGAGTGGTCTGGCTGGGTAATGTACTATAATAGACTGATGAGTGGCCTGGCTGGGTAATGTACTATAGACTGATGCGTGGCCTGGCTGGGTAATGTACTATAGACTGAAGGGTAAATATGCTATAGACTGATGCCTGGCTGGGGTAATGTACTATAGACTGATGAGTGGCCTGGCTGGGTAATATACTATAGACTCATGAGTGGCCTGGCTGGGTAATGTACTATAGACTGATGAGTGGCCTGGCTGGGTAATTAATGTACTACAGACTGATGAGTGGCCTGGCTGGGTAATGTACTATAGACTGATGAGTGGCCTGGCTGGGTAATGTACTATAGACTGATGAGGTGCCTGGCTGGGTAATGTACTGTGGGATGAGAGTTATTCTTGTTAGTTATGTAATAATGTTCAGTATGTCACCAGATCCTTCAGAGTTACATCAGCTCTGTTTTAGCTGCTTTCAGGAATAACATTCCCTGCTGCAGCTAGTGTTAGCGTAGCATAGTTCAGTCTAGTGGCTGGTAACACAGCTAGCGTTAGCGTAGCATAGCTTAGTCTAGTGGCTGGAAACACTGTTTGCAGTGAAACCTTGAAATCAGCCCTTGCCTTGACAGGAAGCCAGTGTAGGAGGCTAGCACTGGAGTAATATGATGGTTTGGATCTAGTCAAGATTCTAGCAGCCGTGTTTAGCACTAACTGAAGTTTATTTAGTACATTATCCGGGTAGCCGGAAAATAGAGCATTGCAGTAGTCTAATCTAGAAGTAACAAAAGCATGGATTAATTTTTCTGCATCATTTTTAGACTAAAGGTTCTGATTTTCACAATGTTATGAAGAAAAAAGCTCCTCTTCAAATATTTTGTAAATGTTCGTCAAAAAAAGTGTACAACCGTCGAGATTAATTGTCAGATCAAATCAAATGTATTTATATAGCCCTTCGTACATCAGCTGATATCTCAAAGTGCTGTACAGAAACCCAGCCTAAAACTCCAAACAGCAAGCAATGCAGGTGTAGAAGCACGGTGGCTAGGAAAAACTCCCTAGAAAGGCCAAAACCTAGGAAGAAACCTAGAGGGAACCAGGCTATGTGGGGTGGCCAGTCCTCTTCTGGCTGTGCCCCGGTGGAGATTATAACAGAACATGGCCAAGATGTTCAAATGTTCATAAATGACCAGCATAGTCGAATAACAATAAGGCAGAACAGTTGAAACTGGAGCAGCAGCACAGTCAGGTGGACCCGGGGGACAGCAAGGAGTCATCATGTCAGGTAGTCCTGGGGCATGGTCCCTAGGGCTCAGGTCAGTTGAAACTGGAGCAGCAGCATGGCCAGGTGGACTGGGGACAGCAAGGAGTCATCATGTCAGGTAGTCCTGGGGCATGGTCTAGGGCTCAGGTCCTCCGAGAGAGAGAGAGAGAAGAAGGAGAGAATTAGAACGCACACTTAGATTCACACAGGACACCGAATAGGACAGGAGAAGTACTCCAGATATAACAAACTGACCCTAGCCCCCGACACATAAACTACTGCAGCATAAATACTGGAGGCTGAGACAGGAGGGGACAGGAGACACTGTGGCCCCATCCGAGGACACCCGGACAGGCCAAACAGGAAGGATATAACCCCACCCACTTTGCCAAAGCACAGCCCCCCACACCACTAGAGGATATCTTCAACCACCAACTTACCATCCTGAGACAAGGCTGAGTATAGCCCACAAAGATCCACAAAGATTTACATTTACATTTAAGTCATTTAGCAGACGCTCTTATCCAGAGCGACTTACAAATGGTGCATTCACCTTATGACATCCAGTGGAACAGTCACTTTACAATAGTGCATCTAAATCTTAAAGGGGGGATACTTATCCTATCCTAGGTATTCCTTAAAGAGGTGGGGTTTCAGGTGTCTCCGGAAGGTGGTGATTGACTCCGCTGTCCTGGCGTCGTGAGGGAGTTTGTTCCACCATTGGGGGGCCAGAGCAGCGAACAGTTTTGACTGGGCTGAGGCGGGAGCTGTACTTCCTCAGTGGTAGGGAGCGAGAGCAGGCCAGAGGTGGATGAACGCAGTGCCCTTGTTTGGGTGTAGGGCCTGATCAGAGCCTGGAGGTACTGAGTGCCGTTCCCCTCACAGCTCCGTAGGCAAGCACCATGGTCTTGTAGCGGATGCGAGCTTCAACTGGAAGCCAGTGGAGAGAACGGAGGAGCGGGGTGACGTGAGAGAACTTGGGAAGGTTGAACACCAGACGGGCTGCGGCGTTCTGGATGAGTTGAAGGGTTTAATGGCACAGGCAGGGAGCCCAGCCAACAGCGAGTTGCAGTAATCCAGACGGAGATGACAAGTGCCTGGATTAGGACCTGCGCCGCTTCCTGTGTGAGGCAGGGTCGTACTCTGCGGATGTTGTAGAGCATGAACCTACAGGAACGGGCCACCGCCTTGATGTTAGTTGAGAGCGACAGGGTGTTGTCAAGGATCACACCAAGGTTCTTAGCGCTCTGGGAGGAGGACACAATGGAGTTGTCAACCGTGATGGCGAGATCATGGAGCGGGCAGTCCCTTCCCGGGAGGAAGAGCAGCTCCGTCTTGCCGAGGTTCAGCTTGAGGTGGTGATCCGTCATCCACACTGATATGTCTGCCAGACATGCAGAGATGCGGTCGCCACCTGGTCATCAGAAGGGGGAAAGGAGAAGATTAATTGTGTGTCGTCTGCATAGCAATGATAGGAGAGACCATGTGAGGTTATGACAGAGCCAAGTGACTTGGTGTATAGCGAGAATAGGAGAGGGCCTAGAACAGAGCCCTGGGGGACACCAGTGGTGAGAGCGCGTGGTGAGGGAGACAGATTCTCGCCACGCCACCTGGTAGGAGCGACCTGTCAGGTAGGACGCAATCCAAGCGTGGGCCGCGCCGGAGATGCCCAACTCGGAGAGGTGGATCTCCGCCACGGCACAGCCCAAGGGGGGGGCAGCAGACAGGATGACAACAACAGTGAATCAACCCACTCAGGGGCGCACCCCACTGTTTCTTGGGACCTAGAATTATCATCTCTGTTTTGTCAGAGTTTAAAAAGTAAAACATTTGCTGCTGTCTATTTCCTTATGTCTGAAACACTTCCAGGTTAGGCAATTTTGGGGCTTCACCATGTTTCATCTGCACAACAATGAATGTTGACATTGTGTTTCCGAATGACATCACCAAGAGTTAGAATATATAGTGAAAACAGTAGTGGTCCTAAAACAGAACCTTGAGGAACACTGAAACTTACAATTGATTTGTCAGAGGACAAACCATCCACAGAGACAAACTGATATCTTTCAGACAGATCAGATCTAAACCAGGCAGGAACTTGTCCGTGTAGACAAATTATGGTTTCCTAACTAGACATGTTTATATCTAACTAGGCGTGTTAGGGCCTAACTAGGCGTGTTAGGGCCTAACTAGGCGTGTTAGGGCTAACTAAGCGTGTTAGGGCCTAACTAGAGCGTGTTAGGGCCTAACTAGGCGTGTTAGGGCCTAACTAGGCGTGTTAGGGCCTAACTAGGCGTGTTAGGGCCTAACTAGGCGTGTTAGGAGCCTAACTGGGCGTGTTAGGGCCTAACTAAACTGATTTAATCCCATTTCTACATGGGAATCTGTCCCTGTGTTTTGTTCCCAGAGAGAAGCTGATCAGACTGCAGCATGAGAACAACATGCTGAAGCTGGCCCCAGGAGGGTTCTGATAATGAGAAGATCGCTCTGCTGCAGGTTACTGGAGGGCGCAAACAGTAGGAAGAACGAACTGGAGACAGAAAACAGGTGCACACTACACACTACACACTATACACTATATAGTACACACTATACACTACATTTACATTTAAGTAATTTAGCAGGCGCTCTTATCAGAGCGACTTACACACTATACACTATATATACTATACACTACACTACACACTATACACTATATAGTACACTATACACTATATAGTACACACTATACACTACACACTATACACTATACACTATACACTACACACTATACACTATACACTACACACTATATAGTACACACTATACACACTATACACTACACACTATACACTATATAGTACACACTATATAGTACACACTATATACACTATACTACACACTATACACTATACACTACACTATAGTACACACTATACACACTATACACTACACACTATACACTATATACACTACACACTATATACACTATTATACACTACACTATACACTATACACTATATGTATACACTATACACTATACACTATATACACTATACACTACACACTATATAGTACACACTATACACTACACACTATATAGTACACACCCCCTACACTATACACTATACACTACACACTATACACTATACACTATACACTACACACTATATAGTACACACTATACACTATACACTACACACTATATAGTACACACTATACACTATACACTACACACTATATAGTACACTATACACTATACACTATGCACTATACACTACACTATACACTACACACTATACACTACACACTATACACTACACACTACACTACACACTATACACTACACACTACACACACTACACTACACACTATACACTACACACTACACACTATATACTACACACTATACACTATACACTACACACTATACACTATACACTATACACTATACACTACACTACACACTATACACTACACAGACACACGCTACACAGACACGCTACACAGACACACGCTACACAGACACTATACACTACACAGACACACGCTACACAGACACACGCACACAGACACAGAACACAGACACGCTACACAGACACACGCAACACAGACACACGCTACACAGACACACGCTACACAGACACACGCTACACAGACAGATGCACGCTACACAGACACAGACACACGCTACACAGACACACGCTACACAGACACACGCTACACAGACACACGCTACACAGACACACGCTACACAGACACACGCCACAGACACACGCTACACAGACACACGCTACACAGACACACACACGCACGCTACACAGACACACACACACGCACGCTACACAGACACACACGCGCACGCCACAGACACACACACGCACGCTACACAGACACACACACGCACGCTACACGACACACGCACGCTACACAGACACACGCACGCTACACAGACACACGCACGCTACACAGACACACGCACGCTACACAGACACACGCACGCTACACGACACACGCACGCTACACAGACACACGCACGCTACACAGACACGCACGCTACACAGACATACGCCACACAGACACACGCTGCACAGACATCGCCACACAGGCCACGCCACAGACACACGTTACACACACACACGCTACACAGACACACGCTACACGCTACACAGACACACGCTACACAGACACACGCCACACAGACACACGCTTCTTCTATTCCATTAAAAATTGTATTTTTCTTATACACCAAACCCAACCTTTGTAGATTGCAGGTCCCCACGCGGGACGGAAGAACAAAATCCTATTTTCCCTGACCTTAACAATAACCTTAACCTGAAAATCCTAAGCCTAACCCTAAAACTAACCCCAACACTAGTTCTAACCGTAATCCTAAACCTAATTCTAACCCCAACACTAATTCTAACCTTAATCCTAAACCTAATTCTTACCCCAACACTAATTCTAACCTTAATCCTAAACCCTAATTCTAACTCAACTCCTAACCTAATTCTAACCTTAACCCTAAACCTAATTCTAACCTTAACCTAAACCTAATTCTAACCTGAATCCTAAACCTAATTCTAACCCCAACACTTATTCTAACCCTAAGGCCTAGTTCTACCCTAAACCTAATTCCTAACCTTAACCTAAACCTAATTCTAACCTTAATTCTAGCCTTAAACCTAATTCTAACCTTTAACCCCTAAACCTAATTCTAACCTAACCTGAACCTAAAACCCCAACACTAATTCTAACCTTAACCCTAAACCTAATTCTAACCTTAATCCTGGGCCTAATTCTAACCCCAACACTAACCTTAACCCTAAACCTAATTCTAACCTTAATCCTAAACCTAATTCTAACCTTAACCCTAAACCTAATTCTAACCTTAACCCTAAACCTAATTCTAACCTTAACCCTAAACCCCCTAGATACAGCATTTGACCTTGTGGGGATTAACAACATGTCCCTAGCTGGTCAAATTGTTGTTTGTTTACTACTCTAGTGGGATGGTCTGGTGTTAAGTATAGTTAAACAAACAAACATGGTGACTGTGTGTGTTTCCAGACTGGTGAACCAGAGACTGATCGAGGGTCAGAGTCAGGTGGAGGAGCTGCAGAGGAGTCTTCAGGAACAGGGCTCCAAAGCAGACGATGTGAGTACCACTAAAACTGATCTCAGATCAGATTAACTCCCTGATTTTACGACTATCAGAGCGCTTAGTAAACAAACTGGAAACGACAGAACCCACGACATCCTGTCCTGCTATGGGGGCTGTTAAGTTTAGAACCCGGTGAGGAGGGCTTGTTCTCGTTGTTTAGAACCCGATGAGGAGGGCTTGTTCTCGTTGTTTAGAACCCGATGAGGAGGGCTTGTTCTCGTTGTTTAGAACCCGATGAGGAGGGCTTGTTCTCGTTGTTTAGAACCCGATGAGGAGGGCTTGTTCTCGTTGTTTAGAACCCGATGAGGAGGGCTTGTTCTCGTTGTTTAGAACCCGATGAGGAGGGCTTGTTCTCGTTGTTTAGAACCCGATGAGGAGGGCTTGTTCTCGTTGTTTAGAACCCGATGAGGAGGGCTTGTTCTCGTTGTTTAGAACCCGATGAGGAGGGCTTGTTCTCGTTGTTTAGAACCCGATGAGGAGGGCGTGTTCTCGTTGTTTAGAACCCGATGAGGAGGGCTTGTTCTCGTTGTTTAGAACCCGATGAGGAGGGCTTGTTCTCGTTGTTTAGAACCCGATGAGGAGGGCTTGTTCTCGTTGTTTAGAACCCGATGAGGAGGGCTTGTTCTCGTTGTTTAGAACCCGATGAGGAGGGCTTGTTCTCGTTGTTTAGAACCCGATGAGGAGGGCTTGTTCTCGTTGTTTAGAACCCGATGAGGAGGGCGTGTTCTCGTCGTCACGTCGGGTCATTGTCGTTCTCTTACATGGCTTTTTTTAACCTTTACTGATGCAGCAAAATAAAGCAACACGTTACAAATACGAGTCTGTTTCATTGTCCTCATACATCAGAACAACTCGTAAACTGCCTGGATGTTGTTGTCATTTCTCACTAACATTCTAACACTGTGTTGTGGTATGTGTTGTTGTTGTTGTGTTCTGTTTGTTGTCTTACTCATGTTGTAGTGTTTGGAAGTCATTGGTTGGTTGTCCTGCCAGCCTATCCTGTTAGGAGGCTAAAGGTCAGGTCATCTGTATAGCGGCTCCTGTCTCTCTCTCCGCCATGACATCGTCAGGAGGAATGATATGTTTGTGACGATGTTAAACGCCCGTTGTCCTGTCTTTCTCTCCTCACTGCATGACTAACCTAACTGAAATGCTTCTCTCTCTCTTTCTGTCTCTCTGTCTCTCATCTCCTCTCATCTCCTCTGTGTGTCTGTCCTGCATTAAATCGTCTCTGTTTTCTCTTTAATTCTGCTTCCCCATTCAGGCGATTGTAAGTATAGCTTGGAGATCGATCCTAGTTTAGACGCCTTACTCCGCTGCTCGCTGACAAGGTGTAATAGTTTCATTCTATTATAGTTATATTAGTGCTTAAATACTTCAGGATTTTGGCAGTGATCATATTTATTTACTTCCCCAGAGTCAGATTTTTTTATTTTTTATATTACCTTTATTTAACTAGCCAAGTCAGTTAAAGAACAAATCATTTTTTACAATGACGGCCTGCCCCGGCAAAACCCGGACGACGCTGAGCCAGTTGTACGCCTGCTCTATGGGACTCCCAATCACGGCCCGGTTGTGGTACAGCCTGGAATTGAACCAGGGTCTGTAGTGACGCCTCTAGCACTGAGATGCCTTAGACCACGGCGCAACTGGGAAGCCCTGATAGACTCGTGGGTACAGTTTTATGTCTCTGTGTCCAGTAAGAAGGAAGTTAGAGGTAGTTTTATGAGCCAACGCTAACTAGCGTTAGCGCAATGACTGGAAGTTTATAGGTATCTACTATCATGCTAGCAGAGACCCATAGACTTCCAGTCATTGTGCTAATGCTGGTAAGCGATTACTCTGGTGCTAGTCAGCAACTTCCTTCAAACTGCACGCAGAGACATGAATGTTATCCAGGAGTTCATCGGACTCTGGGGAAGTAGATAACGGCCCTTTTTAAGAAGTGCCTTTTCAATCTACAGTCCCTGCTGGTGGTCAGGGTGCCTCTAGTCTCTATAGAAGCTTTGTTTCCGAGCTACACTCTTATGTCATACCACATGAGGTATCAATCTTAACTGCTTAATCTGTGTAGCTCAGTTGGTAGAGCATGGTGCTTGTAACGCCAGGGTAGTGGGTTCGATCCCCGGGACCACCCATACGTAGAATGTATGCACACATGACTGTAAGTCGCTTTGGATAAAAGCGTCTGCTAAATGGCATATATTATTATATTACATTCATGGCCTTTTTTTTAATGTAAGGAAAATACATTAATATCCAGGACTCTCATTTTCTTCACGGTAATCTAAACCTGGAAATCAATATGATAACATCAAATATGTCGCAACGTAATTCCAAGCCATCCAATGTGATGAGATGTAATTTATCTCAATCAGAAAAGGGAACATTCACCAACCCATAGGCCTACATGATATCATTACTGCTTTACAATGCCCTCTGATGAAATTACTACAACCAACATTGTTTTTTTTGTTTGTTTTTTTTTTAAAGTCAATCATTCTGAAGAAGAAAAATGATGCTCACATGTAAGTAACTTTTTTTAAAATCTATTGTGAAATGTTATTATTATAATTATTTTTTTGTTAAATTAAGATTGGGACGTTTGAAAGTTTGGTCAGATCGATTGAAGATGATGCTTGTTTGTGGCGTTTCCTGACTGTCTGTTGCTGATGATGTTGTTGTGGTCTCTAAAAGGGAGAAATTACGGGAAGTGAACAGTGAACTGCAGAAGAAGTGTGCGCACATCGATGACTTGGAGCCCAAGTACACCTCTAGTTGTAAGTTATTTTTATTACTTCTCATTGAACTTGTTCATTTAACATATATGATAATAATAAACATATATAGAACTAATAATAAACTCTAGTAGAAGACCAATAGAACTCTAGTTTAAGACCAATAGAACTCTAGTAGAAGACCAATAGAACTCTAGTTTAAGACCAATAGAACTCTAGTAGAAGACCAATAGAACTCTAGTAGAAGACCAATAGAACTCTAGTAGAAGACCAATAGAACTCTAGTAGAAGACCAATAGAACTCTAGTAGAAGACCAATAGAACTCTAGTTTAAGACCAATCGAACTCTAGTAGAAGACCAATAGAACTCTAGTAGAAGACCAATAGAACTCTAGTAGAAGACCAATAGAACTCTAGTAGAAGACCAATAGAACTCTAGTTTAAGACCAATCGAACTCTAGTAGAAGACCAATAGAACTCTAGTAGAAGACCAATCGAACTCTAGTAGAAGACCAATCGAACTCTAGTAGAAGACCAATCGAACTCTAGTAGAAGACCAATAGAACTCTAGTAGAAGACCAATAGAACTCTAGTAGAAGACCAATAGAACTCTAGTAGAAGACCAATAGAACTCTAGTAGAAGACCAATAGAACTCTAGTAGAAGACCAATCGAACTCTAGAAAGACCTAGAACTCCAATTAACTCTAGTAGAAGACCAATAGAACTCTAGTAGAAGACCAATCGAACTCTAGTAGAAGACCAATCGAACTCTAGTAGAAGACCAATAGAACTCTAGTAGAAGACCAATAGAACTCTAGTAGAAGACCAATAGAACTCTAGTAGAAGACCAATAGAACTCTAGTAGAAGACCAATAGAACTCTAGTAGAAGACCAATAGAACTCTAGTAGAAGACCAATCGAACTCTAGTAGAAGACCAATAGAACTCTAGCAGAAGACCAATAGAACTCTAGTAGAAGACCAATCGAACTCTAGTAGAAGACCAATAGAACTCTAGTAGAAGACCAATAGAACTCTAGTAGAAGACCAATAGAACTCTAGTAGAAGACCAATCGAACTCTAGTAGAAGACCAATCGAACTCTAGAAGACCAATCGAACTCTAGTAGAAGACCAATAGAACTCCCCACAATAGAACTCTAGTAGAAGACCAATAGAACTCTAGTAGAAGACCAATAGAACTCTAGTAGAAGACCAATAGAACTCTAGTAGAAGACCAATAGAACTCTAGTAGAAGACCAATAGAACTCTAGTAGAAGACCAATAGAACTCTAGTAGAAGACCAATAGAACTCTAGTTTAAGACCAATAGAACTCTAGTTTAAGACCAATAGATCTCTAGTTTAAGTTTACCAATAGAACTCTAGTTTAAGAAGACCAATAGAACTCTAGTAGAAGACCAATAGAACTCTAGTAGAAGACCAATAGAACTCTAGTAGAAGACCAATAGAACTCTAGTAGAAGACCAGAACTCTAGTAGAAGACCAATAGAACTCTAGTAGAAGACCAATAGTTTAAGACTCTCTAGTAGAAGACCAATAGAACTAGAAGACCAGAACTCTAGCTTAAGACCAATAGATCTCAGAAGACCAATAGAACTCTAGTAGAAGACCAATAGAACTCTAGTAGAAGACCAATAGAACTCTAGTAGAAGACCAATAGAACTCTAGTTTAAGACCAATAGAACTCTAGTAGAAGACCAATAGAACTCTAGTAGAAGACCAATCAACTCTAGTAGAAGACCAATCAACTCTAGTAGAAGACCAATCGAACTCTAGTAGAAGACCAATCGAACTCTAGTAGAAGACCAATAGAACTCTAGTAGAAGACCAATAGAACTCTAGTAGAAGGCCAATAGAACTCTAGTAGAAGGCCAATAGAACTCTAGTAGAAGGCCAATAGAACTCTAAACTATAGCAACATATACCAACATACACCACATCATAGATCATATTAAGTGAAATACAGTTTTAAGAAGTGATTATTGAGCTCTGACTTAAAGGCATTGAGTTCATTCCAGGACCCATTGATTTTAAGCATGTCTTTAGAGTCCCAAACAGTCTTTGATCATTTGACCAGAGTGACAGTGAAGACTGTTTCGGCCTGAGGAGTTCACTGAGGTATTGGGGACCAGAGGCATTGAGAGTTTTGAAGACTAACAGGAAGTTGATTCTGAATATGGTGGGCAGCCAGTGGAGAAAGGCTCAAGGGCGTGATGTGGTTAGACCTCCGGGTTCCTGTGAGGGACCCTGGCAGCTGTTCTGCACAAGCTGTTGTTGAGTTGCTGGAGATTGTTTGACATCCAGGCCTTGATGTCATCCAGACAGCTGGTGAGGGTGTTACTGGACGAGAGGAAGTGCAGGGTGGTTTTTATGTAGATCTGTTTGTCGTCAGCGTAGCAGTGGAAATGGATGCCGTGTTAAATGATTAGGAGACCAAAGGGGAACGTGTAGATTATGAGTAGGAGTGGACCTAAGACGGAGCTCTTGAGGGACACCACAGGTAATTGTGGTGGGTTCTGACTTGGCATTTCCTACGGCAACATATTGTGTGCTTTTGGTAAACTGGTGAACCAGTTTAATGAGAGTACTGTCGATCCAGGAGGGATGTCGATGGCGGAACTGGGAGGACGAGGATGTTCGGGAGTCCACTGTCAGTTGACATGAGGAAGGGGTTTACACCTCTGACGAGGGCTGTTTCTGTACTGTGGTTAGGCCTGAAACCGACGGAAGGACAGTCTCAGAGGTCATTGGAGGTCAAGTTTGATGAGCTTTTGTTGACTTGTTGATCAGTTTCCTTTATAAAATGTCGGAGAGTGGAGGAACAAGATTTCAGTAGGGTTGTGGAGATGGAGTCAAGGCCACAGCTTGGACAATATCTCAGCAGGTGAGGTCAGAGTAAAGCAGTTTATGGAAGGTTAGATACATTTGGGAGGTGGGGGGAGTGACAATTCCCACGTATGTGGAGAATCTTCCACAGTCCTCTGTCGTAGCAGCATTGTTGATGGGTGACTCAGCTGGTTTGAGTAGGTATTTAATGGTGGATAAGGGTAGCATGGGTTTGGCCAGTGGTTGTCTACTAGGTTTCAGTAGGTGGACCTGGTGTAACATCAGGTTTCAGTAGCAGGTGACCCTGTGGATTGCTAGGTTTCAGTAGTACGTAGACCTGGTGTAACATCAGGTTTCAGTAGCAGGTGGACCTGGTGGATCATCGGGTTTTCAGTAGCAGGTGGACCTGGTGGATCATCAGGTTTCAGTAGCAGGTGGACCCTGTGGATTGCTAGGTTTTCAGTAGCAGTGGACCCTGTGGATGATTAGGGTTTCAGTAGCAGGTGGACCTGGTGGATCATCAGGTTTCAGTAGTAGGTGAACCCTGTGGGATGATTAGGTTTCAGTAGCAGGTGGACCCGGGCGTAACATCAGGTTCAGTAGCAGGTGGACCCGGGCAACATCAGGTTTCAGTAGCAGTGGCAGGTGGACCCGAGGCGTACATCAGGTTTCAGTAGCAGGTGGACCCGAGCGTAACATCAGGTTTCAGTAGCAGGTGGTGTAACCGTAGCAGGTGGAAACATCAGGTTTCAGTAGCAGGTGGACCCGATTGTAACATCAGGTTTCAGTAGCAGGTGGACCTGGTGTAACATCAGGTTTCAGTAGCAGGTGGACCCGGTGTAACATCAGGTTTCAGTAGCAGGTGGACCGGTGTAACTTCAGGTTTTGAACATCAGGTTTTCAGTAGCAGGTGGACCTGGTGGATCATCAGGTTTCAGTAGCAGGTGGACCCGGTTGGATCTATCAGGTTTTCAGTAGCAGGTGGACCCTGTGGATTGCTAGGTTTCAGTAGCAGGTGGACCCTGTGGATTGGTTTCAGTAGCAGGTGGACCTGGTGGATCATCAGCAGTAGTAGGTGAACCCTGTGGATGATTAGGTTTCAGTAGCAGGTGGACCCGGCGTAACATCAGGTTCAGTAGCAGGTGGACCGGCGTAACATCAGGTTTCAGTAGCAGGTGGACCCGGCGTAACATCAGGTTTCAGTAGCAGGTGGACCGGGCGGTAGCAGGTGGACATCATCGTTTTCAGTAGCAGGTGGACCTGGTGTAACATCAGGTTTCAGTAGCAGGTGGACCCGGTGTAACATCAGGTTTCAGTAGCAGGTGGACCCGTGTAACATCAGGTTTCAGTAGCAGGTGGACCCGGTGTAACATTAGGTTTCAGTAGCAGGTGGACCTGGTGTAACATCAGGTTTCAGTAGCAGGACCTGGTGTATCTTCAGGTTTCAGTAGCAGTAGTGGACCCAGTAGCAGGTGGACCTGGTGGGTCATAGGTTTCAGTAGCAGGTGGACCTGGTGGATCATCAGGTTTCAGTAGCAGGTGGACCCTGGATTGCTAGGTTTCAGTAGCAGGTGGACCCTGTGGATGATTAGGTTTCAGTAGCAGGTGGACCTGGTGGATCATCAGGTTTCAGTAGCAGGTGAACCCTGTGGATGATTAGTTTCAGTAGCAGGTGGACCCGGCGTAACATCAGGTTTCAGTAGCAGGTGGGACCCAACATGGAGTTTTCAATGTGGAACCTTTCATCAGGTTTCAGTAGCAGGTGGACCCGATGGCGTAACATCAGGTTTCAGTAGCAGGTGGACCTGGTGTAACATCAGGTTTCAGTAGCAGGTGGACCCGGTGTAACATCAGTTTTCAGTAGCAGGTGGACCGGTGTAACATCAGGTTTCAGTAGCAGGTGGACCCGTGTAACATCAGGTTCAGTAGCAGGTGGACCCGGTGTAACATCAGGTTTTAGTAGCAGGTGGACCCTGTGGATGATTGGACCTGGTGGATTCAGGTTTCAGTAGCAGGTGGACCTGGTGGATCATCAGGTTTCAGTAAGGTGAACCCTGTGGGTCATCAGGTTTCAGTAGCAGGTGGACCCGGGCGTAACATCAGGTTTCAGTAGCAGGTGGACCCGCGTAACATCAGGTTTCAGTAGCAGGTGGACCCGGCGTAACATCAGTTTTTTTCAGTAGCAGGTGGACCCGGGCGTAACATCAGGTTTCAGTAGCAGGGTCTGGACCCGGTGTAACATCAGGTTTTCAGTAGCAGGTGGACCGGTGTAACATCAGTTTCAGTTTCAGTAGCAGGTGGACCCGGTGTAACATCAGGTTTCAGTAGCAGGTGGACCGGTGTAACATCAGGTTTCAGTAGCAGGTGGACCGGTGTAACTTCAGGTTTTAGTAGCAGGTGGACCCAGGTTTTAGTGATTGTTAGTTTCAGTAGCAGGTGACCTGTGGTGTAACATCAGGTTTCAGTAGCAGGTGGACCTGGTGTAACATCAGGTTTCAGTAGCAGGTGGACCTGGTGGATCATCAGGTTTCAGTAGCAGGTGGACCCTGTGGATTGCTAGGTTTTGGCGGCAGGTGGACCCGGTGTAACATCAGGTTTCAGTAGCAGGTGGACCTGGTTAACATCAGGTTTCAGTAGCAGGTGGACCTGGTGGATCATCAGGTTTCAGTAGCAGGTGGACCTGGTGTAACATCAGGTTTTGTAGCAGGTGGACCCGGTGTAACATCAGGTTTCAGTAGCAGGTGGACCTGGTGTAACATCAGGTTTCAGTAGCAGGTGGACCTGTAACATCGTTTGGTATGGACCTGGTGTAACAGGTTTCAGTAGCAGTGGACCTGGTGGATCCATCGGTTTCGTAGCGGTGGACATCAGGTTCAGTAGCAGGTGGACCTGGTGGATCATCAGGTTTCAGTAGCAGGTGGACCCGGTGTAACATCAGGTTTCAGTAGCAGGTGGACCCGATTGTAACATCAGGTTTCTGTGAGGTCAGAGATGACAAGCTCGCCTGTGATGACAAGGTCTAATGTATGATTGTGGGTGAGAACAAATATATAAAAAATGTGGATTTTCGCAGATGTTTTATCCCAAGTTTACTTAGCTGCACGTTCTCAACCCTTTTCCTTTCATTTCTATGAACTGTGTGTAACTCTTTGGTGTTATGTTTGATTTGTTTTCTCTCTTCCAGCCCAGAAAGTAGAGGAACTGGAAGAGGCGTTAAAGAAGAGGATGAAGACATGAAGCAGATGGAGGACAGATATAGAAGTACCTGGAGAAGGCGAAGAGTGTTATCCTGACCCTGGACCCTAAGCAGAACCAGGGCCCGGCACCAGAGGTCCAGACCTGGGAAGAACCAGCTGCAGGAGAGGGAAAGGATGCTGCACTCTCTGGAGTACCAGGGGCTGGGTTATGGTTTAAGGGTTAGGATGTAGGAGGAAGGTTTGGGGATGGAGGAGGGGATGGAGGAGGGGGTTAGGGTTGGGGGAGGGGATGGAGGAGAGGGGTTGGGGAGGGGATGGAGGAGGGGGTTAGGGTTGGGGAGGTGATGGAGGAGAGGGTTGGGGAGGGGAAGGAGGGAGGTTAGGGTTGGGGAGGGGATGGAGGAGAGGGTTGGGGAGGGAATGGAGGAGTGGTTGGGGAGGGGTTAGGGTTGGGGATGGAGGGAGGTTAGGGGTTGGGATGGAGGGAGAGGGTTGGGGAGGGAATGGAGGAGTGGTTGGGGAGGGGTTAGGGTTGGGGATGGAGGAGGGGGTTAGGGTTGGGGGGGTGGAGGAGGGTTGGGGATGGGGAGGGGGTTATGGTTGGGGATGGAGGAGGTTAGGGGTTGGGGAATGGAGGAGGGGGGTTAGGGTTGGGGAGGGGATGGAGGAGGGTTAGGGTTGGGGAGGGATGGAGGAGTGGTTGGGGAGGGTTAGGGTTAAGGGGATGGAGGAGGGGGTTAGGGGTTGGGGGTGGAGGAGGGTTGTTGGGGATGGAGGAGGGGTTATGGTTGGGGATGGAGGAGGGGTTATGGTTGGGGGGATGGAGGAGGGGTTAGGGTTGGGGATGGAGGAGGGGGTTAGGGTTGGGGAGGAGGAGGGGTTAGATGGAGGAGAGGGTTGGGGAGGGGAAGGAGGAGGGGTTAGGGTTGGGGAGGGATGGAGGAGAGGGTTGGGGAGGGAATGGAGGAGTGGTTGGGGAGGGGTTAGGGTTGGGGATGGAGGAGGGGGTTAGGGTTGGGGGAGGGGATGGAGGAGGGGGTTGGGGAGGGAATGGAGGAGGGTTGGGGAGGGGTTTAGGGTTGGGGATGGAGGAGGGGGGTTAGGATTGGGGAGGGGGATGGAGGAGAGGGTTGGGGAGGGGATGGAGGGAGTGGTTGGGGAGGGGTTAGGGGTTGGGGAAGGAGGAGGGGGTTAGGGTTGGGGAGGGGATGGAGGAGAGGGTTGGGGAGGGAATGGAGGAGTACCGTTGGGGAGGGGTTAGGGGTTGGGGATAGAGGGAGGGGTTAGGGTATTACCTCACGCTGAGGGAGGGGTTGGGGTATGGAGGAGGGGCACTTAGGGTTGGGGACTCCCCCTAGGGAGGGGGTTAGGGTTGGGGAGGGGACTCCCCCTGGAGGAGAGGGTTGGGGAGGGGATGGGAGGAGGGGTTAGGGTTGGGGAGGGGATGGAGGAGAGGGTTGGGAGGGGATGGAGGAGTGGTTGGGGAGGGGTTAGGGTTCGGGATGGAGGAGGGTTAGGGTTGGGGGGTGGAGGAGGGGGTTAGGGTTGGGGATGGAGGGAGGGGTTAGGTTGGGGATGGAGGAGGGTTATGGTTGGGGATGGACACTCCCCCTAGGGGGTTAGGGTTGGGGAGGGGATGGAGGAGGGGTTAGGGTTGGGGGGAGGGATGGATGAGGGGGTTAGGGTTGGGGAGGGGATGGAGGAGTGGTTGGGGAGGGGTTAGGGTTGGGGATGGAGGAGGGGTTAGGGTTGGGGGTGGGAGGAGGGGTTGGGGTTGGGGATGGAGGAGGGGTTAGGGTTGGGGATGGAGGGAGGGGGTTAGGGTTGGGGATGGAGAGGGGGTTAGGGGTTGGGGATGGAGGAGGGGTTAGGGGTTGAGGATGGAGGAGGGGTTGGGGATGGAGGAGGGGTTAGGTATGGAGGAGGGTTTAGGGTTGGGGAGGGGATGGGATGGAGGGAGGGGTTGGAAGATGGGGGAGGGTTAAGGGTTAGGATGCAGGAGGGGTTAGTATGGAGGAGGGGTTAAATGGGGGAGGGATTACCTCACGCTGGGGGAGTGGATTACCTCCAGGAGGGGTTAGATGGAGCACTGTTTACCTCAGCACTTGGGATTTCCTCATGGAGGCAGGGGTTAGGATGGAGGAGGGGTTAAGATGGGGAGGGGTTAGGATGGAGCAGGGGGTTGGGGAGCAGTATTACCTCAGCACCCCCTACTGTTCCTCTGTTGATTACCTCCGCTACAGAAACTGACTACCTCACAAGACTCAAGGCCTCAGCCTCCCCCTACTGTAGACCTCCGGAGCAGCACTCCCCTACTGAAACTCCCCCTAGTGTCTGCCTGGTACAACCTCATGGCAGCACTCCCCCTACTGTATTACCTCAGTTATATTACATGTCCCCCTAGTCATCAGCCTCCCCTACTTAACCTCAGCACTCCCTGCTGTTACTCAATATACACTACCGTATTACCCTCCGCCTGACACTCGCCCCCTACTGTAATGCCTCAGCACGTTCTCCTACTGATTACGAGAGTTTGGAGAACCACCTCCGCTGAGCAGCATTACTGTTAGAGAAGCACTCCCCCACTGTATTACCTCACGCTGAGCAGCACTCCCCTACTGTATTACCTCAGCTGAGCAGCACTCTACTGTATTACCTCACGCTGAGAAGCACTCCCCCTACTGTATTTACCTCAGCGCTGAGCAGCACTCCCCCTACTGTATTACCTCACGCTGAGCAGCACCTCCCCTACTGTATTACCTCACGCTGAGCAGCACCTCCCCTACTCCCTACTGTATTACCTCACGCTGAGCAGCACTCCCCTACTGTATTACCTCACGCTGAGCAGCACCTCCCTACTGTATTACCTCACGCTGAGCAGCACTCCCCCTACTGTACCTCACGCTGAGCAGCACTCCCCCTACTGTATTACCATCACCTCACGCTGAGCAGCACTCCCCCTACTGTATTACCTCAGCACTCCCCTACTGCTGAGCAGCACTCCCCCTACTGTATTACCTCACGCTGAGCAGCACCTCCCCTACTGTATTACCTCACGCTGAGCAGCACTCCCCTACTATATTACCTCACGCTACTGTATTACCTCAGCACTCTACTGTATTACCTCAGCACTCCCTACTGTATTACCTCAGCACTCCCCTACTGTATTACCTCAGCACACTCCCCTACTGTATTACCTCAGCACTCCCCCTACTGTATTACCTCACCGAGCAGCACTCCCTACTGTATTACCTCAGCACTCCCCCCTACTGTATTACCTCAGCACTCCCCCTACTGTATTACCTCAGCACTCTACTGTATTACCCTCACGCTGAGCAGCACTCCCCTACTGTATTACCTCACGCTGAGCAGCACTCCCCCTACTGTATTACCTCAACGCTCCCCCCTACTGCAGCACTCCCCCTACTGTATTACCTCAGCACTCCCCCTACTGTATTACCTCAGCACTCCCCCTGCTGACTCCTCAGCACTCCCCCCTGCTGTATTACCTCTGGCACGCTGAGCAGCACTCCCCCTACTGCATTACCTCAGCACTCCCCTGAGCAGCACTCCCAACACTCCCCTACTGTATTACCTCAGCACTCCCCCTACTGTATTACCTCACACTCCCTACTGTATTACCTCACGCTGAGCAGCACTCCCCCCTACTGTATTACCTCAGCACTCTCTACCTATTACCTCACGCTGAGCATCCCCTGCACTTCTCCCTACTGTATTACCTCAGCACTCCCCCTACTGTATTACCTCAGCACTCCCCTACTGTATTACCTCAGCACTCCCCTACTGTATTACCTCACACTCCCCCTACTGTATTACCTCACGCAGCAGCAGCACTCCCCTACTGTATTACCTCAGCACTCCCCCTACTGTACACCTCACGCCTCACGAGCAGCACTCCCCCTACTGTATTACCTCACGCTGAGCACTGAGCACTCCCCTACTGTATTACCTCAACACTCCCCCTACTCTATTACCTCACGCCTGAGCAGCACTCCCTACTGTATTACCTCACGCTGAGCCTCAGCACTCCCCTACTGCATTACCTCACGCTGAGCAGCACTCCCCCTACTGTATTACCTCAGCACTCCCCTACTGTATTACAGCTCACTACTGAGCAGCACTCCCCCTACTGTATTACCTCACGCTCCCCTACTGTATTACCTCAGCACTCCCCTACTGTATTACCTCAGCACTCCCCCTACTCTATTACCTCACGCTGAGCAGCACTCCTACTGTGACCATACTGTATTACCTCAGCACTCCCCTACTGTATTACCTCCCCCTACTGCTGAGCAGCACTCAGCACTCCCTACTGTATTACCTCACGCTGAAGCACTCCCCTACTGTATTACCACGCTGAGCAGCACTCCCCTACTGTACCTGTATTATTACCTCACGCTGAGCAGCACTCCCCCTACTGTATTACCTCACGTGGGCATTGTAGGCAGGTAAACATGTATTTATTAAAGTATCAAGATAACATATTGTAGTCAGGCAACATATGAGATGAAAATAGGCAACATTTAATTCTGAAGTCGGAGTGTATTTTCTCTCGCTTCAGCTCAAATAATGGCCGTCGTTGATTTCAAGACATTTTACATTTGATTTCTTACGTGATTGCCTCATATTTCTGTCCATACATTTCGCTGAAGCTTGCATCGTTGCATGCTTCAAAATGTGTACAAGCGGAGTACCACATCCGTGATCCGTTTCGTATACTTTGATTTGTACTCATGAAGCCTACTGGGCACGGTAGTGTCTGCCTGCTACAACATGGTACATATTTACCCCAGATCAGGAGCTACCACAGATGGAACAAAGAACCAGATGTTCCACCAGATGTATAAATTATGTGACACTTCCACTCACTGCAAATATGGTGATGAGGGAAGCCCAGTGGCCGAAATGGGAGGAGATTGAGTTGGATGGATTTTCACTGACATTCTGCAAATTTTTCTCATGTAACATTTAATCTCGATACAGTTTTCTGTTCCCAAAACTTCAATCTGTTATGAACAGAGTGGACTACGTTTTGTGGACTTTACCTTTGCAAAGTTTCAATAAATTGAATTGTTACAAGATGTTCAAAGTAAAATTGAGTTATTGCACACGCACACTTCACAGAGTAGGTGTTCCGTAACAGAAATATGCAAATATATTCTAGAAACCCATGGCGGATCCGCTCGCGCCCGGCTCCGCCCTCCTCACTTGTTCTGCCCACTCTGATTACTTTGCTCTCATTAAGCAGCAGTCTGTCTTGGGTTAGTTATAAAAATAAAAATGCATTATTATATGTTGTTACTCCTGTCAAACACTAGAGGCGCTCTAGAAGTTTCCCTACTCTCACTTTAAAAAAGAAACATTTTTTACCTTTATTTTAACAGGCAAGTCAGTTAAGAACAAATACTTATTTACAATGTTGGCCTAGGAACTGTGGGTTAACTGACTTGTTCAGGGGCAGAACGACAGATTTTTACCTTGTCAGCTCAGGATTCGATCCAGCAACCTTTCGGTTACTGGCCCAACGCTCTAACCACTAGGATACCTGCCTCACCCCTCTAACCACTAGGATAACTGCCTCCCGAAATGAAATCTCCATGTATATAAAAAGTGTAGTGTTCGTGTTGCTGGCTTCAGTGTTTTGAGTCAAAAATGAGAAGAAAACTCACATATCAGACACAGGGGATTTAACCAACATCTTTTAATGAATATGTGTCTTAATGAAACATGTCTGCCCCCCTCCCCTCAGGGCATGGCTCTCCAGAAGAAGGCAGCAGAGGACCGTCTGGCCAGTACGGGTTCCGGACAGTCCTTCCTGGCCCGCCAGAGACAGGCTACCAGCACACGCCGCTCCTACCCCGGATACCCGGGACCCCAGTCCGCCACCGCCAGGTAGACATGGCGCCGTGACTCTTCAACCCGACCTTTGACCTCCGACCCTTCCAGGCCAGGTACCACCACGGCCAGGTAGACATGGCACCCTGACCCCTACCTGAACCTTTTTTTTCCCCCTGACCCCCTGCAGGTGTCCCTCAGGACACACAGTCCAGTTGTATGGGTGTCGGCTGAGCTTAGTGATCCCGTGTTCACTGGACCGGTTTAGGATAAATCCTCTGATGCTCCTTTGTTCTCTGTCCTCCTCCACAGTCCTTCAGTCTCCCTTTTAAATCTGGTTACCTGGATTTATTATCAATAATTATTATGCACATTTTTGTAAAACGATGTTACCTGTTCTGTTCATCTTCTGTTTGGAATCCTCCGATCTAATAACTTGTTGTTTCTATGTAACACGAGAGTAGAGATGCCATGTTGTTGTTGTTGTTTTTGTTGTTGTATTTTAACCTTTATGAAAAGAAAAACAGAGAATATTTTCATATCTATTGCTTGAATGCTCTTTAGTTTTGGAGAGGGTGTGTCCACTATGTATAGGGCTAGTGACCAGTTGATATCTTTAAACCCAGTACAGTACATAGTATGTGTTAAGTGTGTTCAGTCTCTTAGGCAGTCTTTGTTTTACGTGCAGTCTGTTTTAGACAGTCTTTGTTTTACGTGCAGTCTGTTTTAGGCAGTCTTTGTTTCACGTGCAGTCTGTTTTAGACAGTCTTTGTTTTACGTGCAGTCTGTTTTAGACAGTCTTTGTTTTACGTGCAGTCTGTTTTAGACAGTCTTTGTTTTAGGTGTAGTCTGTAGTTGGCCTCCACTAAACTGGGACCTAGCAGTCGAGTAGGTAACTGTACACATACATACGGTATTTACAGAACAGAACAAAGATTCATATTGATCAAATGTTTCTCCTGAAATGAAGGGAAACCTCTTCCCCTGTAGACTCCTGTTCTCAAATCAACCAGTTGTCATTATCAATTATTTATCAATCAATAGTTTATTGATTGATTATGGTGAACGAGTGAGCGTCTCTCCCTATTATCCTGTGTTGCATGAGGAAATACCAAACTGTCCTCTCTCTTTTGTCCTCTAGATCCACACTCGTAACTAACACGATGCACAGCTATAACTGTCCCATATTAACCCGTCTGCATGCTAACGGTCCATAACCACTATCTATGCGCTGGACCTAGTCAAACAGTGGTTATGATGAACTTTACAGGGAGGAGGATTATAAACTTTACAGGGAGGAGGATTATAAACTATACAGGGAAGTATATTATAAACTTTACAAGGAGGAGGATTATAAACTATACAGGGAAGTATATTATAAACTTTACAGGGAGGTGGATTATAAACTATACAGGGAAGTATATTATAAACTTTACAGGGAGGTGGATTATAAACTATACAAGGAAGTATATTATAAACTTTACAGGGAGGTGGATTATAAACTATACAGGGAAGTATATTATAAACTTTACAGGGAAGGTGGATTATAAACTATACAGGAAGTATATTATAAACTTTACAGGGAGGAGGATTATAAACTTACAGGGAGATGGATTACAAGCTGCAGGGAGGTGGATTATAAACTATACAAGGAAGTATATTATAAACTTTGCAGGAGGAGGATTATAAACTATACAAGGAAGTATATTATAAACTTTACAGAGGGAGGTGGATTATAAACTATACAAGGAAGTATATTATAAACTTTACAGGGAGGTGGATTATAAACTTTACAGGGAGGTGGATTATACACTATACAGGGAGGAGGATTATACATTTACAAGGGAAGTATATTATAAACTTTACAGGGAGGTGGATTATAAACTTTACAGGGAGGTGGATTATAAACTATACAGGGAGGTGGATTATAAACTTTACAGGGAGGTGGATTATAAACTATACAGGGAGGTGGATTATAAACTATACAGGGAGGTGGATTATACACTATACAGGGAGGAGGATTATAAACTTTGGTATCTCTCCAGGAACAGGGTTGGAGAGTCCTGTACTAGATAGATGTAAACCTACAGGAGGGTATCTCTCCAGGAACAGGGTTGGAGAGTCCTGTACTAGATAGATGTAAACCTACAGGAGGGTATCTCAGGAACAGGGTTGGAGAGCCCTGGACTAGATAGATGTAAACCTACAGGCGGCAACATGACTGTTTAGTGGTTTCTAGTGGCACTGCAAATGTGTCTATATTCTGGTGAAAGATCTGCTGTCTATCAGACCGTTTTGATCATGATCTGCTGTATCATTATAACCAAACCTTTTACTGGTTGTTGTTCTCTCTCTCTCTCTCTCTCTCTCTCTCTCTCTCTCTCTCTCTCTCTCTCTCTCTCTCTCTCTCTCTCTCTCTCTCTCTCTCTCTCTCTCTCTCTCTCTCTCTCCTCTCTCTCTCTCTCTCTCTCTCTCTCTCTCTCTCTCTCTCTCTCTCTCTCTCCGCCTCCTCTCTCTCCTCCTCTCTCTCTCTCGCCTCCTCTCTCTCTCTCGCCTCCTCTCTCTCTCTCGCCTCCTCTCTCTCTCTCGCCTCCTCTCTCTCTCTCGCCTCCTCTCTCTCTCTCGCCTCCTCTCTCTCTCTCGCCTCCTCTCTCTCTCTCGCCTCCTCTCGCCTCCTCTCTCTCTCTCTCTCTCTCTCTCTCTCTCTCTCTCGCCTCCTCTCTCTCTCTCTCTCTCGCCTCCTCTCTTTCTCTCTCTCTCGCCTCCTCTCTTTCTCTCTCTCTCGCCTCCTCTCTCTCTCTCTCTCTCTCTCGCCTCCTCTCTTTCTCTCCGTCTCTCTCTCTCTCTCGCCTCCTCTCTCTCTCTCTCTCTCTCTGTCCTCTCTTTTCCCTCCTCTCTCTCTCCTCTCTTTTCCCTCCTCTCTCTCTCCTCTCTTTTCCCTCCTCTCTCTCTCCTCTCTTTTCCCTCCTCTCCACAGTGACATTACATGACCAGCGCAGGCAGGGGTGATGGGCGGGTGCATGACCATGGCTTAATAATGAGTCGAGCTGAAAATAACCCTTCATCAACACTAACCCTCAACTCTACGGGAGGCGGGCGGGCCCAGACTATGCCCAGGACTGGGGGTGGGGGTGGTAAGGCTCTCTACAGACCCAGACGGGCGCCGCCCTCTCAGAGGCCACCTAACCTGCCCCCCCTCTCCTCCTCCTCCTTCACTCACAGACCTGCATCTGCTTGCGAACCTCTGTCGTCATGACATCTCTGAGACAACAACAGTAGTCTCTAGTGGGGTAGCAGGGGAGAGCTGGAGCTAGGGCTGGGGATAAACAAAACAAAAACATTTTAAAGATTCTTCATGCTGTGTCCAAGATTCAAGGAAACCTCTTGTTCTAAATGTGGTGCAAAAGCGAGACCATGGAAGACAGTGTTATTCTTAATGACGATGATCAAGCGACTAGCAACACATGTCACTGTACTGTTAAACTGAGTATCTGCTGGTTGTTCCACCACTTCTCTCTCTCTCTTTGTGTTTTTTTGGGGTCTGAGAGAAAAAGGCAATATCATCATTTATTGCACTTGATCCTCTAATCAAATGTGTATATACTGAGTGTACAGTGGAGCACCTTCCCTAATATTAGGTTATCCTCCCCCCCTCACCTTTAGCCTCATCAGGGCATGGACTCGACAAGGTGTCCGAAAACGTTCCTAGGGATGCTGGCCCATGTTAATCTCAAGGTGTTGAAAGCGTTCCACAGGGATGCTGGTCCATATTGACTCCCAGTGTCCGAAGCGTTCCACAGGGATGCTTTGGCCCATATTGACTCTACAAGGTGTCTAAAGTGTTCCACAGGGATGCTGTATATTGACTCTACAAGGTGTCTAAAGTGTTCCACAGGGATGCTGGCCCATGTTGACTCCACAAGGTGTCCGGAAAGCTGCCCACAGGGATGCTGGCCCATGTTGACTCTACAAGATGTCTAAAGTGTTCCACAGGGATGCTGGCCCATGTTGACTCCAATGCTTCCCACAGTTGTTCCAAGTTGGCTGGATGTCTTTTGGTTGGTGGACCATTCTATACACACGGGAAACTGTTGAGAGTGAAAAACCCAGCAGCGTTGCAGTTCTGGACACAAACCGTCTATCACCTACTACCATACCCTGTTCAAAGGGACTTAAATATTTAGTCTGGCCCGTTCACCCTCTGAATGGCACACATACACAATACATGTCTCAAGGCTTAAAATCCTTCTGTAACTCCAAGGTCCTCCCCTTCATCTACCTGGTGTCCCATGTCTGAATCAGGCCCTGGTGTCCCATGTCTAAACCAGACCCTGGTGTCCCATGTCTGAATCAGGCCCTGGTGTCCCACATGTCTGAATCAGGCCCTGGTGTCCCATGTTTGAATCAGGCCCTGGTGTCCCATGTCTAAATCAGGCCCTGGTGTCCCATGTCTAAATCAGGCCCTGGTGTCCCATGTTTGAATCAGGCCCTGGTGTCCCATGTCTAAATCAGGCCCTGGTGTCCCATGTCTAAATCAGGCCCTGGTGTCCCATGTCCAAATCAGGCCCTGGTGTCCCATGTCTAAATCAGACCCTGGTGTCCCATGTCTAAATCAGACCCTGGTGTCCCATGTCTAAAGCAGGCCCTGGTGTCCCATGTCTAAAGCAGGCCCTGGTGTCCCATGTCTAAATCAGACCCTGGTGTCCCATGTCTAAATCAGGCCCTCTGTGTCCCATGTCTAAATCAGACCCTGGTGTCCCATGTCTAAAACACACAGGGCCCTGGTGTCCCATGCATAAACCAGACCCTGGTGTCCCATGTCTAAATCAGACCCTGGTGTCCCATGTGCCCAAAGCAGGCCTCGTGTCCCATGTATAAAGCAGGCCCTGGTGTGTCCCATGTCTAAAGCAGGCCCTGGTGTCCCATGTATAAACCAGACCCTGGATTCAAACTGTTCCAGAGTTGAGTTGGAGGGCTCTATCACGGAAAGAGCAGGTGTTCTTAATGTTTTGTACACTCAGTCTAGATCTAGATGTTTTAGTTTCCATGTATTTCTGTATAAGTGTTCTGATGACTTAACCTCTATGTAAGGAGTGCTCTGCTTCTTTATTTCACTGATAATAACCTCGATGTGTTTCTCTCTAAATGGTGGAGGGTATTGTTAGAAGAGATCACATGCTTCTATCTAGCCTTTATAACTTTGATATTTATTCCTGTTTTTATTTGACATACATATGCAATATTGACTTAGATTCATACATTTCCTACATTGTATAAAATGTAAAACCTTTCTCTAACCTTTTTATAAAACAAGTAGGCTTGTTGATAGGATGCCATGGCAGAGCCTTTTGAAGAATACAGCAAGATGGCCGACGCAGCAAGACTGCCCTGTCCGGTCGTAGTTCATTAGCAGATGGCTCACATAGTAAGACTGCCCTGTCCCGGTCGTGTTTTTCATTAGCAGATGGCTCACATAGTAAGACTGCCCTGTCCGGGTCGTGGTTCATTAGCAGATGGCCGACGCAGCAAGACTGCCCTGTCCCGGGTCGCGGTTCATTAGCAGATGGCCGACGCAGCAAGACTGCCCTGTCCCAGGTCGTGGTTCATTAGCAGATGGCTCACATAGTAAGACTGCCCTGTCCCGGGTCGGGTTTCATTATCAGATGGCTCACATAGTAAGACTGCCCTGTCCCGGGTCGTGGTTCATTAGCAGATGGCTCATAGTAAGACTGCCCTGTCCAGGGTCGTGGTTCATTAGCAGATGGCTCACATAGTAAGACTGCCCTGTCCCGGTCGTATTAGCAGATGGCTCACATAGTAAGACTGCCCTGTCCCGGTCGTGGTTCACAGTGATGGCCGACGAGTGGTGTCCCGGTCGTAGTTCATTAGCAGATGGCTCACATAGTAAGACTGCCCTGTCCCGGGTCGTGTTTCATTAGCAGATGGCTCACATAGTAAGACTGCCCTGTCCCGGGTCGTAGGTTCATTAGCAGATGGCCGAGAGCAAGACTGGCTCACATTAGCAGATGGCCAAGCAAGACTGCCCTGTCCCGGGTCGTGTTTCATTAGCAGATGGCTACATAGTAAGACTGCCCTGTTCCGGTCGTGGTTCATTATCAGATGGCTCGACATAGTAAGACTGCCCTGTCCCGGTCGTGGGTTCATTAGCAGATGGCCGACATAGTAAGACTGCCCTGTCCCCGGGTCGCGTGGGTTCATTAGCAGATGGCTCACATAGTAAGACTGCCCTGTCCCGGTCGTAGTTCATTAGCAGATGGCTCACATATAGTAAGACTGCCCTGTCCCGGTCGTGGTTCATTAGCAGATGGCTCACATAGTAAGACTGCCCTGTCCCGGGTCGTGGTTCATTAGCAGATGGCTCACATAGTAAGACTGTCCTGTCCCGGGTCGTGGTTCATTAGCAGATGGCTCACATAGTAAGACTGCCCTGTCCCGGTCGTCGTGCTGATGGCTCACATAGTAAGACTGCCCTGCCGGGTCGTAGTTCATTAGCAGATGGCTCAGAGTAAGAGACTGCCCTGTCCCGGGTCGTAGTTCATTTAGCTGATGGCTCACATAGTAAGACTGCCCTGTCCTGGGTCGTGGTTCATTAGCAGATGGCTCACATAGTAAGACTGCCCTGTCCCGGGTCGTGGTTCATGGCCGACGCAGTAAGACTGCCCTGTCCCGGGTCGTAGTTCTGCTGATGGCTCACATAGTAAGACTGCCCTGTCCCGGTCGTAGTTCATTAGCAGATGGCTCACATAGTAAGACTGCCCTGTCCGGTCGTGGTTCATTAGCAGATGGCTCACATAGTAAGACTGCCCTGTCCTGGTCGTAGTTCATTAGCAGATGGCTCATAGTAAGACTGCCCTGTCCCGGTCGTGGTTCATTAGCAGATGGCCGACGCAGTAAGACTGCCCTGTCCCGGGTCGTAGTTCATTAGCAGATGGCTCACATAGTAAGACTGTCCTGTCCCCGGGTCGTGGTTCATTAGCAGATGGCTCACATAGTAAGACTGCCCTGTCCCGGGTCAGTGGTTCATTAGCTGATGGCTCACATAGTAAGACTGCCTGTCCCGGTCGTAGTTCATTAGCAGATGGCTCACATAGTAAAGACTGCCCTGTCCCGGGTCGTAGTTCATTAGCTGATGGCTGCACCGATAGTAAGACTGCTTGTCCTGGGTCGTGGTTCATTAGCAGATGGCCCACATAGTAAGACTGCCCTGTCCCGGTCGTGGTTCATTAGCAGATGGCCGACGCAGTAAGACTGCCCTGTCCCGGGTCGTAGTTCATTAGCTGATGGCTCACACATAGTAAGACTGCCCTGTCCTGGGTCGTGGTTCATTAGCTGAGTTCTGGCTCACGTGCCCTGTCCCGGGTCGTAGTTCATTAGACTCACATTAAGCCCTGTTCCGGTTCATTAGCGGGTTCATTAGCTGATGGCTCACATAGTAAGACTGCCCTGTCCCGGTCGTAGTTCATTAGCTGATGGCTCACATAGTAAGACTGCCCTGTCCGGGTCGTGGTTCATTTAGCAAATGGCCCACATAGTAAGACTGCCCTGTCCCGGTCGTGGTTCATTAGCAGATGGCCGACGCAGTAAGACTGTCCTGTCCCGGTCGTAGTTCATTAGCTGATGGCTCACATAGTAAGACTGCCCTGTCCCGGGTCGTGGTTCATTAGCTGATGGCTCACGTAAGAAATGAACTGCCCTGTCGGAGTGCGTGTGGTTCATTAGCTGATGAATCATGTAATCCAAGACTGCCCTGTCAAGTTAATGGTTGTTAGCTGATGGCTCACATAGTAAGACTGCCCTGTCCCGGGTCGTAGTTCATTAGGCACCAAACGTTAGAAAACGGACTGAAACAGGGATGTTCTACCTCCACCTGTCCAGTATAAAACACTCATTTTAGTACAAGAACAAACAAACATTTTATTTTTTTATTTAACCTTTATTTAACTAAGCAAGAACAAATTCTTATTTACAATGACGGCCTACCCCGTTCAAACCTTCCCCTAGCCCGGACGACGCTGGGCCCGGGATCGAACCCGGGTCTATAGTGATGCCTCTAGACCCGCTGCGTCACTAATGGACAGACTGGTAGAAGTCAAAGAGGATCTTTCCTATCATGTTATATCATGAACATGTTGAAAGTGCTTTCGCCTCGAGTGTAAAAACCAAACGGGTGTGAGTAAGAGTAGACTTATTGACTTGTTGCTGATACTGTGTGTCTTTCAGTTTATAACAAAAGGATGTGTCCATACTATTATGTAACTGATGAACTTTATATGGCTTTTACTACTTGTATGATTGGTTGGGCAACGTGTCTCTACTTGTATGATTGGTTGGACAACGTGTCTCTACTTGTGTTAAATACTATAGTCTCCTGGCATCTGGTGATATGATTGGTTGGACAACGTGTCTCTACTTGTATGATTGGTTGGACAACGTGTCTCTACTTGTGTTAAATACTATAGTCTCCTGGCATCTGGTGATATGATTGGTTGGGCAACGTGTCTCTACTTGTATGATTGGTTGGACAACGTGTCTCTACTGTGTTAAATACTATAGTCTCCTGGCATCTGGTGATATGATTGGTTGGACAACGTGTCTCTACTTGTATGATTGGTTGGACAACGTGTCTCTACTTGTGTTAAATACTATAGTCTCCTGACATGTGGTGATATGATTGGTTGGACAACATGTCTCTACTTGTGTTAAATACTATAGTCTCCTGACATCTGGTGATATGATTGGTTGGACAACGTGTCTCTACTTGTGTCCCAGATCGGTTAGTCTCCTAGCCTGGTCCTCCTGGCCTGGTCCCAGATCGGTTAGTCTCCTAGCCTGGTCCTCCTGGCCTGGTCCCAGATCGGTTAGTCTCCTAGCCTGGTCCTCCTGGCCTGGTCCCAGATCGGTTAGTCTCCTGGCCTGGTCCCAGATCGGTTAGTCTCCTGGCCTGGTCCCAGATCGGTTAGTCTCCTGGCCTGGTCCCAGATCGGTTAGTCTCCTAGCCTGGTCCCAGATCAGGTTAGTCTCCTGGCCTGGTCCCAGATCGGTTAGTCTCCTGGCCTGGTCCCAGATCGGTTAGTCTCCTAGCCTGGTCCCAGATCGGTTAGTCTCCTAGCCTGGTCCCAGATCAGTGTGTGCTGTCTTGACAAGTGATCTGGGACCAGGCTAGTGTTCTACACAGGACAATAAACCTCTAGCATAGTTACACCAGACTGAATGTTTCAAACAATGGTGAGCGTAGCGGTCAATCTGGTTTTCCTAGGGTAAAAAACTTTTAAGAA
>NW_025745252.1:0-50000 GCF_021184085.1 Oncorhynchus gorbuscha | reverse complement strand
GCTGTATGTGCAGATGTTGGGAGATATTTGGGCTGCTCTGCTGTAACATGCTTGAGTGCTCTGAGTCTTGTAAATGGCTGTGGTTTTTCAGGTCACGACTGCCAGACTCCAACTGACAGAGAAGGAGGGTGGCCAATGTCTGGCTAGGCCTGTCTTTTAACTGTAATGGAAGAGCCGAGGCAGTCAAAACACAAGGAAGAGACCAAACGACCCTGAGGGCACAGGGTTCATCGTGTCAATCAAAAGATGCTTCAAAGGCAAAGAAACACCAAACTAAATTGAAGTTGTGCCTCCTAGTTTTCTGTTACGTTTGGTTTGAAATTACATCATAAACATAAACACAGCTAAACACTGAATACACATAGACTGGGCACCCTCTCCTTTGAGGTCCTTTGTAGCTCAGTTAGTAGAGCATGATGCTTGTAACTAGAGGTCGACCGATTATGATTTTTCAACACGGATACTGATTATTAGAGGACCAAAAAAGCCGATACAGATTAATCGGACGATTTTTAAAAATGTATTTGTAATAATGACAAGTACAACAATACTGAATGAACACTTATTTTTACTTAATATAATACATCAATAAAATCAATTTAGCCTCAAGTAAATAATGAAACATGTTCAATATGATTTAAATAATGCAAAAGTTTTGGAGAAGAAAGTAAAAGTGCAATATGTGCTATGTAAGAAAGCTAACGTTTCAGTTCCTTGCTCAGAACATGAGAACATATGAAAGCTGGTGGTTCCTTTTAACATGAGTCTTCAATATTCCCAGGTAAGAAGTTTTAGGTTGTAGTTATTATAGGAATTATAGGACTATTTCCCTCTATACTATTTGTATTTCATTAACCTTTGACTATTGGATGTTCTTATAGGCACTTTAGTATTGCCAGTGTAACAGTATAGCTTCCATCCCTCTCCTCACTCCTCGCTCCTCCCTGGGCTCGAACCAGCAACACAATGACAACAGCCACCATCGAAGCAGCGTTACCCATGCAGAGCAAGGGGAACAACTACTAGAAGGCTCAGAGCGAGTGATGTTTGAAACACTATTAGCACACGCTAACTAGCTAGCCATTTCACTTCGGTTACACCAGCCTCATTTCAGGAGTTGATAGGCTTGAAGTCATAAACAGCGCAATGCTTGACACACAACGAAGAGCCGCTAGCAAAATGCACGAAAGTGCTGTTTGATTGAATGTTTACGTGCCTGCTTCTGCCTACCACTGCTCAGTCAGATACTTAGATACTTGTATGCTCAGTCAGATTATATGCAACGCAGGACACGCTAGATAATATCTAGTGATATCATCAACCATGTGGAGTTAACTAGTGATTATGATTGATTGTTTTGTGTAAGATAAGTTTAATGCTAGCTAGCAATTTACCTTGGCTTACTGCATTCGCGTAACAGGCAGCCTCCTTGTGGAGTGCAACGAGAGAGAGGCAGAACGTTATTGCGTTGGACTAGTTAACTGTAAGGTTGCAAGATTGGATCCCCCGAGCTGACAAGGTGAAAATCTGTCGTTCTGCCCCTGAACAAGGCAGTTAACCAACCGTTCCTAGGCAGTCATTGAAATTAAGAATGTGTTCTTAACTGACTTGCCTAGTTAAATAAAGGTATCAAAAATATCGGCAAATCGGCGCCCAAAAATACAGATTTCCGATTGTTATGAAAACCGAATTAATCGGCCATTCTGATTAATCGGCCGACCTCTACTTGTAACGCAAGGGTAGTGAGTTTGATTCCCAGACCACCCAAACGTAAAATGTACGCATGCATGACTAAGTCGGTTTGGATAAAGGTGTCTGCTAGATTGCATATGTGACCTACCGACCGCCTTGATTCAGTCTTATGTAGCAACATTTGAAATTGTGTTTTTTACATTGGATAAAAGCAGAGACAGAGCTACAAAGTGGTATATCATACACTGCATTTGAGGAACAATGGAAAAGTAATTCTGCTTTGAAAGTTGATAAACTTGTAACCTCACTTTTGAGAAAATGGCCTTTGAATGTTTTGGTACCTACTGGAGAGCTTTTCTTTGTCTACACCCATTCATCATCGTTCACACCCTCTTAAGCTTTAGCCCCCATCCAAACTCTAACCACTCTACTCGCCCTAGCAGAGCTGGTTAGACATGTTATCCAGAGCAATTTTTTGCTGACGTTTACTGACACCGGCCGTATTCAATGTTTGTTGAGCGTCCATAAATTCATGAGTTATTCTGTGCTCTGGCACACTCAGTCGAGTGTGCTCTGAAATCGGAGTAGATGGCCAGACTTAATTGACAAACTCACCCGAAATGATTACTTGCATAGTGACATGTAGCTAGCTAAATAATGAACCATAATCCCACCTCATGACGTTACTACCCTGCATGAATCTGCAGGTAGCTAACCAACCAAATTTTTGCAGTTGCACATCTACAACAAAGTCAGTTATCCAACACTGAAATGTCTTTCATTTTGGATTAAAGGCCCAGTGCAGTAAAAAAATGGATTTTCCTGTGATTTATGTACAATGCATTCAGAAAGTATTTATACCCCTTCACTTTTTCCACATTTTGTTACGTTAGAGCCTTATTCTGAAATTGATTAAATCGTTTTTCCCCCTCATCTATACACAATACCCCATAATGACAATGCAGAACACGTTTTTTAGCGATTTTTGCAAATTTATATACATAAATATATTTCCTTTTTTATATAAGTATTCAGACCCTTTACTCAGTACTTTGAAGCTCTTTTGGCAGCCGTTTCAGCCTCGAGACGCTACAAACCTGGCACACCTGTATTTGGGGAGTTTATCCCATTCTGCTCTGCAGATCCTCTCAAGTTCTGTCAGGTTAGATGGGGAGCGTTTCTGCACAGCTATTTTCAGGTCTCTCTAGAGATGTTCGATCGGGTTCAAGTCTGGGATCTGCCTGGGCCACTCAAGGACATTCAGAGACTTGTCCCAAAGCCACCCCTGAGTTGTCTTGGCTGTGTGCTTAGGGTCGTTGTCCTGTTGGAAAGTGAACCTTCACCTCAGAGCTCTGTCAGAGTGACCATCGGGTTCTTGGTCACCTCCTTGACCAAGGACTCTTCTCTGCCGATTGCTCAGTTTGGCCTGGTGGACAACTCCAGAAAGTGTCTTGGTGGTTCCCAACTTCAACCATTTAAGAATGATGGAGGCCACTGTGTTCTTGGGGACCTTCAATGCTGCAGAATGATGGAGGCCACTGTGTTCTTGGGGACCTTCAATGCTGCTGAATGATGGAGGCCACTGTGTTCTTGGGGACCTTCAATGCTGCAGAATGATGGAGGCCACTGTGTTCTTGGGGACCTTCAATGCTGCTGAATGATGGAGGCCACTGTGTTCTTGGGGACCTTCAATGCTGCTGAATGATGGAGGCCACTGTGTTCTTGGGGACCTTCAACGCTGTAGAATGATGGAGGCCACTGTGTTCTTGGGGACCTTCAATGCTGCAGAATGATGGAGGCCACTGTGTTCTTGGGGACCTTCAATGCTGCAGAATGATGGAGGCCACTGTGTTCTTGGGGACCTTCAATGCTGCTGAATGATGGAGGCCACTGTGTTCTTGGGGACCTTCAATGCTGCTGAATGATGGAGGCCACTGTGTTCTTGGGGACCTTCAATGCTGCAGAATGATGGAGGCCACTGTGTTCTTGGGGACCTTCAACGCTGCAGAATGATGGAGGCCACTGTGTTCTTGGGGACCTTCAATGCTGCAGAATGATGGAGGCCACTGTGTTCTTGGGGACCTTCAACGCTGCGGATAAATGTGGAAGAAGTGAAGGGGTCTGAATAATTTCCCAATGCACTGTATATTTCCACACAATGAGGTTGGAATAATACTGTGCAATTGTGAAAATTATGATTTCAGCTTGTTTTGGCCTTTGGAGTTTCAAACCTCTGCCAATAACAGCTAGTTTTCCCCTCCTCACTCTGAGCGCTCCCAGACAGTCCTAGCAATATTCTTGTCTTGCTTGAAAAATTGCCCTTTGCTAAGAAGCTATTTTTGTTTCTTATTGACCATTTTAATTTAAAATAATCACTAACTTACTGAATTGTAACCCAGAAATTATTTGCTATTGAGATAAAATGGCTGCATTGGACCATAAAATGTAAAGGCTCCTCCCTCCTCACAGTAGCTGTAACCTGGGTGATCTCACCCAAATAATGACTGTTTTTGACCATATAAAATAAGTTCAGATGGGGACCAGCGTGATACATATTTCCCCATCACCCACCTTTCATTAAGAAGGAAATACCCCCCTGTAGCGGCCTTTGTCAGCCAGTGTAATGTAGGAGTGAACCAGTCTATCTTGACAGGGATTGCCTTTCTATCTCTGTGCTGGCTAAACTACTAAGACATCAGTGACATATTGAGTGTGCCCGCCACGTATAAATGTTCCCCAGAAAGCTTCCCCTAAATAGTATACCCCATTGAAATAGAAATGTATGAGTGTGTCTAGACTCTAGAGCGACCAAAGAAGACCCTTACTTGTAGGTGAGGTCAGTCTTGTCCCAGCGCCCCCCAAAGAGAACAAATCGCTTCTGACGCTGCTTTCCTCCAAAGGTTTCCCCCTTCCGCATGTGGTAGTCCAGGACACCACCTTGCTTCTGAGTAGGATAGTCTGGAACGCCACAGCGAGGCCGGTTCCAGACCAACTCTGTTCCATTCCCTGGAAGCACAGTCTCTGGATAGACACTTCCTGACGGGCGCGATCGTTCCTTCAGCATGTCCTGAGTATGGCTAAACCTGCCCCTCTTCTTCAGGCCATAGTTGTGGGTCTTCTGAGGCCATCCCTGTGAACAGAGGTATATGCAATTAAGTACCGTTTGAAGAAAGTAAATGAGGCTGTTGTTTAGACAAAATTGCATGTATTTGTATGTATTCCTGGGATCCAGCTAAATTAAGGCAGTTTATACCATGTAAAAAACATTACAATGCATTCACATATTTCACAACACAGTTTGTGTCACTACCATATATCTACATGCATGTGTCTGTGTCTGTGTTACTTCACAGTCCCCGCTGCTCCATAAGGTGTATTTTTATCTGGATTTTAAATCTAATTGTACTGCTTGCAACAGTTACTTGATATGGAATAGATTTCCATGTAGTCATGGCTCTATGTAGTGCTGTGCGCCTCCCATAGTCTGTTCTGGACTTTGGGGACTGGTGGCATGTCTTGTGGGGTATGTATGGGTGTCTGAGTTGTGTGCCAGTAGTTCAAACAGACAGCCCGGTGCATTCAACTTGTCAATACCTCTCCCAAATACAAGTAGTGATGAAGTCAATCTCTGCTCCACTTTGAGCCAGGAGAGATTGACATGCATATTATTAATATTAGCTCTCTGTGTACATCCAAGGGCCAGCCTTGCTGCCCTGTTCTGAGACAATTGCAATTTTCCTAAGTCCCTTTTTTGGGGCACATGACCACACTACTGAACAGTAGTCCAGTTGCAACAAAACTAGAGCCTGTAAGACCTGCCTTGTTGATAGTGCTGTTAAACCTCCCCTGGGATAGACAGGACAGTCGAGTCCCACTTGGCCAATTGCCAGGGAAAATGCAGAGCGCCAAATTCAAATAAAATACTATAAAATTCTAACTTTCATTAAATCACACATGTAAGATACCAACACTCATTGTGAATCCAGCCAACGTCAGATTTCAAAAAGGCTTTTCGGCGAAAGCATAAGAAGCTATTATCTGATGATAGCACAACAGTAAACAAAGAGAGAGTAGCATATTTCAACCCTGCAGGGGCGAAACAAAACCCAGAAATAAAATATAATTCATGCCTTACCTTTGACGAGCTTCTTTTGTTGGCACTCCAATATGTCCCATAAACATCACAAATGGTCCTTTTGTTCGATTAATTCCGTCGATATATATCCAAAATGTCAATTTATTTGGCGTGTTTGATACAGAAAAACACAGCTACCAATTTGCGCCACGTCACTACAAAATATCTCAAAAGTTACCTGTAAACTTTGCCAAAACATTTCAAACTACTTTTGCAATATAACTTTAGGTATTTTTAAACGTTAATAATTGATCAAATCGTAGACGGGACAATCTGTGTTCAATACAGGAAGACAACAAACTCACGCTACTTTTCTAGTCATGCGCCTTCACAAAAAGTACACTTCAAATGACACAAATTCAAGATGGCCGTACTTCTTCATTACACAAAGGAATAACCTCAACCAATTTCCAAAAACTGGTGACATCCAGTGGAATCGGTAGGAACTGCAGCCAAGTGCCTTAGAAATATAGTTTCCCAATGAAATCCCATTGAACAGACCTCAAAAACAAAAAAAATCTGAATGGTTAGTCCTCGGGGTTTTGTATGCTACATAAGTTCTGTTATACCCACAGACATGATTCAAACAGTTTTAGAAACGTCAGAGTGTTTTCTATCCAAATCTACTAATAATATGCATATCTTATATTCTTGGCATGAGTAGCAGGAAGTTTAATTTGGGCACACTATTTATCCAAAAGTGAAAATGCTGCCCCCTATCCCAAAGAGGAAGGTAGCGCCGCGCTTTGTAATGGGCAGACATCTCCCCATCTTAGCTACTGTTATATCAATACGTTTAGACCATGACAGTTTACAATCCAGTGTTTACAAGCAGTTTAGTCACGTCAACTTACTCATTTTCCACATGATTTATTACAAGATTTAGGGTTAAGTGAGGAAGGCTATTGCTTCAAATCCTATTATAACAATTGGATGACTTTGGGTGTTCCAGTAAGCAACAATTTGTTGCTTTCATTAGCCTACTTTATTCCAATATTTCTGTCATTCAGTGATATTTACTCCCATAGCAAATCATTATGGATCCATCCAGATGTGGTTAACCTCTTGGCGCACAGATCCCTTTAGCGGGATCATTTTCGTCAACATCCGGTGAATTGCAGAGCGCCAAATTCAAATTAAATTACTAAAAATGAAATCACAAGTGCAATATACCAAAACACAGCGTAACTTATTGTTAATCCAGCTGCTGTGTCAGATTTCAAAAAGGCTTTACGGTGAAAGCAAACCATGCGATTATGTGAGGACAGCTCTCAGCAGACAAAACATTACAAACAGCTAGCAGCAAAGTAGATTGGTCACGAAAGTCAGAAAAGCAATCAAATTAATCGCTTACCTTTGATGATCTTCGTATGTTTGCATTCACGAGACTCCCAGTTACACAATAAATGTTTGTTTTGTTCGATAAAGACTATCTTGGCTTGAATTGTAAAACCCTATGTAAGTATCTCTTATTTCTTAAAGTGCCTTAAGCTTTAAGGTTTGGAATCTCCCTAATAAATCTGTTGAAATGTGGAGATCTCTTACCTCTGAAAAATTATGGCATAAGAATGTAGACTTGTTGCCAAGTGCCAAGCTCCAGTAAAGCTCCTCTTAAGCTTCAATTATCTGCACAAGCATCTACATGTTCAGATATCACTGATGATCACTAGATAACACTCAGTAGTATCTCTCAAAGTGGAGCTGTCAGTGTTGCTTTAAACCATATTTCTTTCTCAATTGACAGGTTTTTTAAGGAGCATCGGCATGCTCCCTTTTCGATATACAGCATGTCTGTGGCTGCCCTCTAACCGTTAATCTATGCTTTACCATGGTAACTCTTGTCTGTTTATCATTCAGTTAAAGTCAGCAAAGTCGTTTGAAAAGAAAGTGCAGACTCTTCTGTAGTACGCCTCAGTTGTTGATGAAGACTGCGAAAACTAGTGGGAAAGATAAGTTACTGAACGAAAACAAGGAAGATGTGAGAAACCTATCAATTGCACCCTGGGGAGTGAGATGTCATTCAATAGGGAACAAGAATTGAAGATGCCACTGCAGTGAATAGCAGCCGTCTTACGGGCTCCTGACCAATTCTGCATGTTTTTTATGATCTTAACTTCCATCATTTCCTATCACCGAAAACAGCTCCTGTACATCAGAACGGTGATCACTAACCTTAAATTGGATGAAAATGTCTACTTCAACAAATCAGCAGCTCTGGACAATCTGCTCACTCTGGACCAGGCCCTAATCCCCGGGACTCGAAAGAGGAAGTTTGAGTGAAAGTGAAGCAGATGAGGCGGCATCCTGATGAGACTATCCTGACAAACTCACTAAGAGTGGCATTAATAAAGCCTCTCTTGAAAAAGCCAAACCTTGACGCAGAAAATATAAAACACTAATCCGCCTATATCAAATCTCCCATTCCTCTCGAAACATTTTGAAAAATCTGTTGCACAGCAACTCACTGCCTTCCTAAAGACAAACAATGTATACTAAACACTTCAGTCTGGTTTTAGACCCCATAATAGCACTGAGACTAGACTTGTGACCGAGGCTCTGCATCTGTCCTCGTGCTTCTTGACCTTAGTGTTGCTTTTAAAATAATCGATCACCACATTCTTTTGGAGAGATTGGAAACCCAAATTGGTCTACACGGACAAGTTCTGGCCTGGTTTAGATCTTATCTGTTCGGAAATATATCAGTTTCTCTCTGTGGATGGTTTGTTCTCTGACAAATCAACTGTAAATGTCGGTGTTCCTCAAGGCTCCGTTTTAGGACCACTATTGTTTTCACTATATATTTTACCTCTTGGTGAGGTCATTCGGAAACATAATGTTAACTTTCATGGCTATGTGGATGACACACAGCTGTACATTTAGAAGAAACATGGTGAACATGGTGACTCTTTGCTGTCCCCAGTGTCGTGTCTTTGGCTGTAATTATTATTACCTGATTGAGCTAATCATGTAAATGTAGTTAACTAGAAAGTTGTGGAACCACAAAATATTTATAGAACTGTTATCTTCTGAATGAACTCTTAAAGACCTAGTAATATTTTACATCAATAGCGGTCAATATTAATCGTCACCTTATTTCAGTCTCATTTGAAAGTTGTAAATTCTCGGTTATCTTCACAAACCATGGCTGCTAACAAGTTGAATCAGCAATACAAAATTGGGTTTAATTATTTATTTACAAAATACCTCATTAATCACACAGAATTACATATACAAAGAATGAATCATACCTTGATTACAAATTATGTCATAAAGGAAAACGTCCCTAGCGGACAGAACAAATATGAGCGCTGGTTACACAAAGAAAAGGGGGCTGGGTTTGAAGTGAAAGAGTGGGAAGCTTGAAGAACAAAGGGAGAAGCGATGTCTCTATCGGGCCGTAGACAGCTACTCTATCGTAAATTCAGAATCGTATTTATTCTAAATTACCGCCCATTTGGAAAAGGAAAATGCAATAAATATTTACTCTGAGCAGCGCTTCAATAGGTTGGTGGTAGATGGAAGGCCGTGTTGCCCAACAGAGTCCTTTGTCCTTTGAAGAGCGTCTCTGGTGGTGAACAGGAAACGTTGTAGTGTCGTCGTTGTGTGGTAGACGGAACACTCTGTCCGTCCTTTCCTAGCGCACGTTTACAGCGGCCGCTGCTAACTCAACGGCTAGGAGGTATCACTTCTGTAGCGAAATTGAGTTCAAAGTTCATACCATTCGCAACCAAAGCTCACGCTGAGGTTGGCTTCATTCTGTAGTTATTATCTGAATCCTTCTGACATCGGATCGTCGTCCTAATGTACCCGGAACAGGAGGTTACATTATCGTCAAGGGCTTATATAGTGGAGGGAGAAGGGTGTCTTTCATAGTTTATAGCCCATGTCTCTTCACAGGGGCGGGCCACTGATTCAGCAGAGCCTTAACCTTATGAAAACCCAAATCTCTCATTTGGTAGTTAAAATTACATTGAATCTTTTCACCAATAATTGTACATTTAAACATTTGAATTGCACAACAATTCCATGTGAATCTGATAACTATAATGTGTAGACCTTCCCAGATACAGTTTCGGTCATCCTGTCATCAGTCATAATGTCTCAGATGACAACCGAACTGACATCATATTCATTAAGTACCGACGCATATTTTCAACTGGTTCTATTACCGAAATATGGTTCCTTTCCCTCCACTTGTTTGATATTCCCAGACTCTGTTTAACAAAGGCTATTCAAGACTCCCTCTGTAGAGTCAAGAGAGAGGGAAGTGAGAAAGGTATTTATGGGGGGGGCCATAAACCTTACCCACAGGCCAACGTCATGACACCAGTCAACCTGGCCGTGCTGCTGTTCCAGTTTCAACTGTTCTGCCTGCGGCTATGGAACCCTGACCTGTTCACCGGATGTGCTACCTGTCCCAGACCTGCAGTTTTCAACTCTCTAGAGACAGCAGGAGCGGTAGAGATGCTATGAAAAGCCAACTGACATTTACTCCTGAGGTGCTGACCTATTGCACCCTCGATAACCACTGTGATTATTATTATTTGACCCTGCTAGTCATCTATGCACATTTGAACACCTTGGCCATGTTCTGTAATAATCTCCACCCTGACCACCCCTCATAGCCTGGTACCTTTTTAGGTTTCTTCCTAGGTTCTAGCCTTTCGAGGGAGTTTTTCCTAACCACCGTGCTTCTGCAGCTGCATTGCTTGCTGTTTGGGGTTTTAGGTTGGGTTTCTGTACAGCACTTTCTGACATCAGCTTATAAATAAATTTGATTGACTATGTCGGAGAAAAATATACCGGCAAATCAAAGTAAAACCAATTTTACTAGAATACAGTATCCACAGTGCATTCTGAAAGTACTTCTGTTCCTGTACATTATCACAATCACACCATGAGTCGTTAATCATGAAATATACACCACCTCCTTTCTTCTTCCCGGAGAGTTCTTTATTCCTGTCTGCGAAATGTACTGAGAACCCAGCTGGCTGTATGGACAGGGACAGTATATATATAGAGAGAGAGACATGATTCTGTGAAACAGGGTATGGAACAGTCCCTGATGTCTCTCCTCGAAGGAGATCCTCGCCCTGAGCTTGTCTACTTTATTGTCCAGGGACTGAACATTAGCGAGTAATATACTCTGAAGCGGTGGATGGTGTGCACACCTCGAGTTGGACTCAAATTCCCCTCCAAATACCTATTTTCCGCCGTCGGCATCTTGCAGCCTCTGGGACTTGGTGGGTACGAACAAAAGATCCAATTCAGGTATGTCGTAATTCTGGTTTTAATACTGGTGAGTTACCCCGCTTTGATATCCAAAATGTATTTCCGGCTGTATGTAATAATGCAAGCGTTCTGGGGTAATAATGTAAGAAAAAACACACACAAAAAAATAAAACTGCAAAGTTGATTAGAAACTAGACGCATAGTTGCCATGTCTGTCGGCACCATCTTCTTCACCATTGCCCTCTGTTCTGTTGGCGAACATGCAGTCACTGGAGAACAAACTGGATGAGCTCCGTTCGAGACTAAAAAACGAATATGCTGTACATCTTGTTTTTTTTCTATACATCATCAAGACCGGACTGCAGACTTGGGTAAGACGAATGGAGGAGGGGTGTGTCTTTTTGTTAACAATCGCTGATGCACGATCTCTAATGTTAAGGAAGTCTCAAGTTTTTGCTCGCCTGAGAAAGAATACCTCATGACAAGCTGCAGACCTTACTATTCACCACGTTTTCAACTATATTTTTCCTAGCTGTCTATTTGTCACCACAAACCAATGCTGGCACTAAGACGACACTCAACGTGCTGTATAGGGCCATAAGCTGACAAGAACATGCACATTCAGAGTCAGCATTTCTTGTGGCTGGTAAATTTTCATGCAGGGAATCAGGTTTTACCTTATTTTTACCAGCATGTCATCTGTGCAACTAGAGGCAAAAAACTCAAATCACCTTTACTACACACACAGAAACACATACAAGGCCCTTTCCTTGCCCTCACTCAGAAAATCAGACCATAACTCTATCCTCTTGCTTCCTGTTTCCAAGCAAAAACACTCTCAATACAGAAGTGGTCCGATGAATCGAATGCTAAGCTACAGGACTGTGTCGCTAGCACTGACTGGAATGTTCCGGGATTCCTCCAATAACATTGAGGAGTACACAAGATCTTTAAATGTTTGTTGCAGGACTATCCAGAAGTTCATCTGGGCAGTCCCAAAAAAGGCAGAAAGCCAGTCTTGTTCTCCCTCTACTCCAGTCCAGGATGAAGTTAATGGGGACACGCCTAGATGGAGAAACTGAAGAGTCAGTGGGAAATGTCAAACCTTTCACAGGGTAGAATAGATGGGATTTTCCTTATTGTAGACGGAGCAAGACTAAGAGCAACTAGAGAAGCAGCTCCAAAGTGTGGATGCACAGAATCTGATGGTGAAATTTCATTTACACTTTAGATTTAGTTAGCATTTATCACACTACCTAAAGTGATACAATTAGTTAATTCCACTCTTACAAGCAATGCCTGTAGAATGTTTTTTAAGTACTCATACTGAGACAGTGGTTACTGCATAACTTCTGGCTTTTCAAACTGTCTCTTTTAACACAGATTGCAAGGTTAAGCAAAATTGGTGGTAAAGGTCACAAAGGACTGTGCCAACAAGGTCATGGACAGGTATGTCATATCTTTAGAATGGATCCAATAGGAAAGTAATTTTAAAGGTATCGTTAGTGATACAAACTGTCTGCAACAAAGACAGTAAATCTCCTCAGCAGTTTGAAAGTGTTCAATTCACAAAGTACATCCTACGTGAGTTTGACTTTCAGGCTCTTTACCAATGCCTGATGGCAACGGCCATTGCGCAAAGTGGGGATTAGGAAACACACCGGTGTACTCTGTTGTCAGCGGTACCTACAAACATGTCATTATTCTGTAGTATATTAATAACTGGGTGATTTGAGCCCTGAAAGCTAATTGGCTAACAGCCATGGTATATTTAACCAGTGATCCGGGTCAACAGCATCAATGTAACAGTATAGCTTCTGTCCCTCTCCTCGCCACTACCTGGGCTTGAACCAGGGACCCTCTGCACACATCAACAACTGACACCCACAAAGCATCATTACCCATTACGCCACAAAAGCCACGGCCCTTGCAGAGCAAGGGGAACAACTACTTCAGGTCTCAGAGCGAGTGACATCACTGATTGATTCATTGATTGAAATACTATTAGCGCTATATGCTATTAGCGCACACCACCGCTAACTAGCTAGCCATTTCGGTTACATATGGAACCAGCAGATAAGGGGGGGAAACTATCTCTGGAGGATGGCCACCAAGAGAGGGGAGCTATCCACGAAGAACCATTAAGACGGTGACAAACCTGTGACTTTTGTTGTAGTTTAAAGATAATCGTATTGTGTTCCTGTTTCATCTGGAGAATAAAATGTATGTTTTTCCTGGGGAGATTTTCATTGATTATGTTGGAGTGTTTGTATTGACCAAAATCCCTCAATAGAGAACTGTGTTCAATCAAGAAAACCTACTCCTGACTCATTTATTCCACCTTTCCGCTTTAGAGTGACGCCAAATGACTTGGTCCACTCACAGTTATGATGACATTTTTATCATGGCTGTGAGTGTCATAGCCAGAAAAGTAAAGTCCTCTGGATTTTGTGGTGCCGTAACCAGACAATACATGGTTACGGTCTGTATCCAGGCACGCAGAGTTGCATTGTGCATAAGAAAATCCTTTACAACACCCTCCCATTGCTTAAAGAGTCGCTAAGGTCGGCAGGGTAGCCCAGTGGTTAGAGCATTGGACTAGTAACCAAAAGGTTGCAGGTTCAAACCCCTGAGCTGAACAAGGTACAAATCTTAACTGACTTGCCTAGTTAAATAAAGGTAAAAAAGGTTGCACAATCAAAAATGACCCTCTGTCTGTTTTAATAGGCTAGATTCTTATTTTGTCTTCTAAACCAATTATTAATTTGCATGGTGATAATTTATGTGGTCCCTTTTTGAGAAAAAATGTTTTTAGGAGCTTGGCAATTTTGAATGAGGTGATCATGTGACCTTAATGGCCTTTTAAACTATTGCAAGTTAAAAATATATATAACGGTCCGCCCAGCGTGATATTTTCTCGATTTCTGTTTTTATTTATGTCTTTGTGATTGTCTCCACTCCCCTCCAGTTGTCACTCATCTTCACCATTATCCCCTGTGTATTTATACCTGTGTTCTGTTTGTCTGTTGCCAGTTCGTCTTGTTTGTCAAGTCAACCAACGTTTTGTGTCAGCTCCTCCTTTCCCCAGTTTCTCTTTTCTCGTTCTCCTGGTTTTTGACCCTTGCCTGTCCTGATCCTGTATCCACCCGTCTGTCCACTCTGCCTGCCCCTGACCCCGATCCTGCCTGCCGTCCTGTACCTTTGCCCCACTTCTGGATTACCGACCTCTGCCTGACCTGAGTCTGCCTGCCTGCCATCCTGTACCTTTACCCCTGTTGCTGTAATAAACATTGTTACTTTGACACGGTCTGCACCTGGTTCTTGCCTTGATTCCTGATAGTACGAACTGGCCATGACTGACCCAGCAGACCCAGGCCAGCTGCGCAACGCCATCTCCACCCAGGGAGCCAACATTGGTATGCACAAGGAATTGCTTCGTGGCCTTGTGGAGGGGATCCAAACGTTGGCTGAACACCATGACCAGGCGTTAGACAGTTTTCTGGAGCAATTCCACAGGTTATCTGGGAGGCCGCCTACCAAGGTGGAAACCCCCCAGCAGCGTCGTCTCATCGGTCACTCCACCTTCTCGGGAGCCCCGCTTACCTCCTCCAGAACGCTTCAATGGAGAGCCGAGCACCTGTCGGGCGTTCCTAGCTCAGTGTGCTCTCATCTTCGAGCTTCAAGCCCTCCTCCTTCCCCTCAAATCGCTCCAAGATAGCCTACCTCATCACGCTGATGTCAAGGAGGGCTCTCACCTGGGCTACTACCGTGTGGGAACAACAGCCAGCCATATGCGTTAGTCTGGAGGGGTTCGTGGGAGAAGTGAGGAAGGACTTTCAAGCTAATCCAGCTTCGGCCGGACTCCCGCAGTGTAGCTGATCATGTGGTGGATATCCGCACGTTGGCAGCGGAGAGTGCTTGGAATCAAGAAGCACTGTTTGATATGTTCCTGCACGGCGTCTCGGAGGTGGTCAAGGACGAGCTTGCAGCCCAGGAGTTACCAATGGAGCTCGATTCCCTCATCGCTTTGACCATCCGTATCGATGGGCGATTAAGGGAATGACGAAGGGAGAGGAAATTAGATTTCGCTCGCACGCACAGGGATGCCACCATGCTGCCGAGTCGTCCCGGAAGCTGCCAATGATCTCATTACCGAGAGAACCCGAGGCTTCCCAGCCTGCCCCGAGGGCTGCCGAAGTCGGCCGAGTCACCGCTTCCTGAGCCTATGCTACTAGGCAGAGCTGGGCTGTCGCCAGCGGAACGGCAATACAGGATCGACACGAAGAGTTGTCTGTATTGCGAGACTCTCGGTCATTTTGTCCTTTAACTTCTTGGTGACAGGGGTCAGTATTTTCACGTCCGGATGAAATGCATGCCCGAATTCAACTGCCTGCTACTCAGAAGATAAGATATGCATATTATTAGTATTGGATAGAAAACACTCTGAAGTTTCTAAAACTGTTTGAATCATGTCTGTGAGTATAACATAACTTATTTAGTAGGCGAAACCCTGAGGACAAACCATTCAGATTTTTATTTTTTTGAGGTCACTCTCTTTTCAATGGGGTTTCATTGGGAATCCAGATTTCTAAGGGACCTTCTTGTAGTTCCTATCGCTTCCACTGGATGTCAGCAGTCTTTAGAAAATGGTTGAGGTTTTTCCTTTGTGTAATGCAGAAGTACAGCCACCTTGAACGAGGGTAACTTGAAGTGTACTGTTAGATAGAGGCGCGTGACCAGAAAGCTACAGTTTGTTTTCCTCCTGTATTGAACACAGATCATCCCGTCTTCAAATGTATCGATTATTTACTTTAAAAAATACCTAAAGTTGTATTACAAAAGTAGTTTGAAATGTTTTGGCAAAGTCTACAGGTAACTTTTGAGATATTTTGTAGTCACGTTGTGCAAGTTGGAACGGTGTTTTTCTGGATCAAACGCGCCAAATAAATGGACATTTTGGATATATATCGATGGAATTAATTGAACAAAATGACCATTTGTGATGTTTATGGGACATATTGGAGTGCCAACAAAAGAAGCTTGTGGCATGAGTTATATTTTTATTTCTATGTTTTGTGTCGCGCCTGCAGGGTTGAATTATGCTTCTCTCTCTTCGTTTACAATGGTGCTATCCTCAGATAAAAGCATCATTTGCTTTCGCCAAAAAGCCTTTTTGAAATTTGACATGTTGGCTGGATTCACAACAAGTGTAGCTTTAATTTGCTATCTTGCATGTGTGATTTAATGAAAGTTAGATTTTTATAGTAATTCATTTGAATTTGGCGCTCTGCATTTTCCCTGGCTTTTGGCCAGGTGCTAGCGTCCCACATATCTCAAAGAGGTTAAAGAAACCAGGCTCATCGGTAGGAGCAAGAACTCTGGTGGGCCATATGGAGAACGTTCCTGCCTCCTCTGCTCGCACCCCTTTTCAAGCCATTCTGCTGTGGGGAGACCAGTCCAAATCTCTCCGGGTTCTCATTGACTCTGGGGCGAACAAGAGGTTTTTGGACCTTACCCTGGCATCCAAGCTGAACATTCCCACTCAGCCTCTTTAGTGCCTTGGGGTCGGAGGCCGAGCAGTTGCCATACCAGGCAGTGATGCTCTCGATAGTGCAGATGTAGAACCTTTTGAGGATCTGACGTGGCCCGCTACCAAGGACTATGGGCTCTCCTTCTCCGTGGCCGACATGAGTAAGACATTTAAACGTGTTAACCCTCACAAGGCTGCCGGCCCAGAAGGCATCCCTAGCCGCCACCTCAGAGCATGCGCAGACCAGATGGCTGGAGTGTGTACGGACATATTCCCTATCCCAGTCTACTGTCCCCTCATGCTTCAAGATGTCCACCATTGTTCTTGTACTCAAGAAATCAAAGGTAACTGAACTAAACTTCTGTCATCATGAAGTGCTTTGAGAGACTAGTCAAGGATCATATCATCTCTACCTTACCTGACACTCTAGACCCACTTCAATTAGCTTAGCGCAGTGCGATGCAATCGCTGCACACTGCCCTATCCCATCTGGGCAAAATACCTACGTAATAATTCATACCTACGCTATTCATTGACTATAGCTCAGCATTCAACTCCAACTCAATCATCAAGTTTGCAGTCGACACAACATTAGTATCCCTGATTACCAACAATGACGAGACAGCCTACAGGGAGGAGGTGAGGGCCCAGGAAGTGTGGTGTCAGGAAAATAACCTCTCACCCAACGTCAACAAAACAAATGAGTATACAGTATTCTACTGTATCTAACTCTGACATTGCTCGCCAAAAATATTTATATTTTTATCCTTTACTTTAGATTTGTGTGTATTATTGTGAAATTGTTCAATATTACTGTTAGATATTACTACAGTGTTAGAAACACAAGCATTTAGCTACACCCGCAATAACATCTTCTGTGTGACAAATAAAATGTTATTATATTCTTTTATTTGACTTGACCACACCGCTCACGTCGCGTGCGCAAGTGTTGTAAAATAAATGTACGCATAGATGTTATTCAATAATTGCACCCACACTGCTCGCACACATCTGCAGAGCCAGGCGCTAAAATAGAACTCTCTCACATCTCCTCATTGGCTATTAGGAGCATATACCCACGTAGGTGATTGAAAGATGAACTGAGGTCCACACTCCAACAGATAGTGGTAATACACCTTAAAATTGGTTGCCAACCGCCATATTACGTCGAAAGAAGAAGAAGAAGCCAAAAGGAGGAGAGATTACTAGAAACAAACTCAGTTTACCCTTTTATCTGTGGATTCATTGTCGAGTAGAGGAGCTTGTGCATTTCAGGTAAAATAACAACCCAATGTTGATATCCCAGGACAAATTAGCTAGCAACAGCAAGCTAGCTAGCTAAATTGCTATAAATGGTTAATGCTTTTTGACCTGTCCCCAAAATAATATAGTTGGTTCAGAGTTTGTTGTGATATTTCAACCTGCGTGTCCTAATTGCATCTGGTGTGGGTGGACAAAATCAACACGCACGCGTGCGGTCTGGTCAGCATGTAAGAAATAGGAGAAGTGACGTGTTATCTCTAATTGGCTACAACATAAATCATGTCATACTGCTGGAGGCCTCCCCTCATGTTGGGCTCACTCTGAGACACTCTTAACTCCTGCCCCATGAGTAGCAGTGTTCTATTCAGGTTTGACTTCTTCCCCCACATACCACTTTTTTCTACAGGAAGCAGCTCTCTGTCTATCGTTGTGTGAAATGCACCTTGTCTATATTTTGCGCTTAGTAGCGCAATCTTGTCACATACACTGAGTGTACAAACATTAGGAACACCTTCCTAATATTGAGTTGCACCCCCTTTTGCCCTCAGAACAGACTCAATTTGTCAGAACATGGACTCTACAAGGTGTCAGAAACATTCCCTAAGGATGCTGGCCCATGATGACTCCAATCTTTCCCACAGTTGTGTCAAGTTGGCTGGATGTCCTTTGGGTGGTGGACCATTCTTGATACACGGGAAACTGTTGAGCTTGAAAATCCCAGCAGCGTTTTAGTTGTTGACACACTCAAACCGGTGTGCCTGGTACCTACTGCCATACCCTGTTCAAGGGCACTTAAATATTTTGTCTTGCCCATTCACCCTCTGAATGGCACACATACTCAATCCATGTCTCCGTTGTCTCAAGGCTTAAAAATCCTTCTTTAACCTGTCACCTCCCCTTCATCTACACCGACTGATGTAGATTTAACAAGTGACATTAATATGGGATCATAGCTTTCATCTGGATTCACCTGGTCAGTCAGTGTTCCTAATATTTCGCAAACTCGGTGTACATAGTCACCTCCTACAATAGCCAAGCATTAAATTAAATGGAATAAGAAAAGCATTTATCTTCAGAGTTCAGACCTAAGTATTTTTCCACCTAATTGGCCTGAACCATTCCAAACCACTCCCACACTCCTTCTGTATGAATAACTCATAATCCTTATGTTATCTCTCTCTCAGCGAAGGGCCACTTAATGCTGCCATTAACTGTACACAAAGCCCAGCTCCAATGTGAAATCTGAGAGGCAAGTATTGTGTCTAGGGCTTCTCCCTTGTCATGTCTGTCTACCAATTGAAAATATTGAGGGCTATCAAGGTGTAAAGGCTCGACCCAGTTTGCTACCATGTCATTAGCGTGTCACTAATGGTCTGTTACAAATCCCTGGGAAAATTGTTTGCATCCTTAATTATTCATACATTGGCAATCTCTATCAACATTCCACCAAGGTCACCCTCAGCTTCACACGCACACACACACACACACACACACACACACACACACCTGTTCTATCGTATTTCAGTACCCGTTGATTGACATGTAGCCTATAGCTGCAAATAATTTGAAAAAAATTATTTGCCATGAATACCTGTAAATTGCACAACAAAGTTACGGATTTACGAAAGGCCTTCACAAGAAAAGAGTGCGTGCATTGTGCACATTTACGCATGTGCTCGCTCTCTCCCTCTCCTTTCTCTCTCTCCCTCTCAAAACACACACGGAGAGTGATTCTGGACCCACATACAGACTCCATAATATCAACTCATGAAACGCGACTGCTCTGCAAAATGTAAAGAATTCCACATCATCTGCATACAGACTCCATAATATCGTAATTCACTCACCGCCACTGCTTTATACCTGTTGCTGGCTCTCCCCTCCAGTACTGGCATAGAATGAATGCAGAGCAAGAGGTGATATGCCAAGACGCTACAGTAAACCCAAGGAAGCAGCATCATCTTTTGATTCGGAGCAGACTCGTAGTTTGACTGGGCTGGAGCACACTTTGGGGGATAGCAAGGGCTCAAGAAATTAATGACGGAGAAGTGTCTCGCAAGGGGATTTTATACTCCCTAATTTCTTTGTTCTCTTTCTTCAAATTACAAGTTTTTATGGGTCTAAGTGATAAATTCACATGCGCCCACGTGATTTAACCCCTTGCCAGCTGCATCCATGTCCTCAAGCGCCTTCTGAACCTTCTCTTTTAAAATACCTTAAGCATAAACTCAGTGTGCTAATGTAGTCTCTAGGCTAACAGACCACTAGAGTTACAACCTGGTCTCTGTCACGCCTTGGTCATTGTATTTTGTGTTTTGTTATATGTTTGGGTAGGCCAGGGTGTGACATGGGTTTATATGTTGTTTTCGTATTGGGGTTTGTAGTATTTGGGATCGCGGCTAATTAGGGGTGTTGTATAGGCTTGGCTACCTGAGGCGATTCTCAATCAGAGTCAGGTGATCCTCGTTGTCTCTGATTGGGAACCGTATTTAGGGAGCCATAGTTTCGCTTTGTATTTCGTGGGTGTTTGTTCCTGTCTCTGTGTTGTAGTCACCAGATAGGCTGTAATTAGTTTCACGTTCCGTTCTGTTGTTCTTGTAGTTAGTATCAGTTATTTCATGTACCGCGTTCTTTCATTGAAGTCATGAGTAACCAACATGCTGCATTTCGGTCCGACTCTCTTCTTTCAACAGACGAAAGCTGTTACAGAAACACCCACCTCTCACGGACCGAGCAGTGTGTAAACTGGCTACGACAGCGACGGTTTCAGGAGCGAAAGGAGGACGTTATGGACAGCAGAGGCATGGAGTATACGACGTGGGAGGAAATCGACAGGTGGGCGGCCGACCCGGAGAGAGTGCAGGAGCCCGCCTGGGATTCCCTGCAGCAATGCGAAGAGGGCTACAGGCGAATGGATTCAAAAAGGAAAACACGGCGACGCAGAGCGAAAACCGAAAGTAACCCCCAATTATTTATTGGGGGAGAGCGCAGAGAGAGAGTGGCTGAGTCAGGAGTCAGACCTGAGCCTACTCTCCCTGTTAATTGTGAGGAGCAGCAATATAAGGACTTCTGGTCTTGGGAGATGATATTAGACGGAAAAGGACCCTGGGCTCAGCCTGGAGAATATCGCCGTCCCAAGGAAGAAATAGATGCGGCTAAAGCGGAGAGGCGCTGGTATGAGGAGGCAGCACGGCGACGCGGTTGGAAGCCGGAAAAGCAGCCCAAAAAAAAATATTGGGGGGGGGCTAGGGAGTATGTTTATGCCAGGTAGGAGACCAAACTCCCTGTGCTCACCGTTGGGCTAGAGAGACCGGGCAGGCACCGTGTTATGCTATGGAGCGCACGGTGTTTCCAGTGCGGGTGCAGAGCCAGGTGCGGCACATACCAGCCCTTCCTATTGGCCGGGCTAGAGTGAGCATCGAGCCAGGTAATCTTGGGCAGGCTCGGTGCTCAAGAGCTCCAGTGCGCCTGCACGGTCCGGTCTATCCAGAGCCACCTTCACACACCAGTCCTCCGGTAGCAGCTCCCCGCACCAGGCTTCCTGTGCGTGTCCTCGATCCAGCATCACCAGTTCCAGCACCACGCACCAGGCCTCCAGTGCGCCTCGTCTGTTCAGCGCAGCCAGCGCTTTTCTCCTCTCCTGCGCTGTCGGAGTCTCCAGTCTGCCCAGCGCCGCCAGTGCTCCCAGTCTGCCCAGCGCCGCCAGTGCTCCCAGTCTGCCCAGCGCCGCCAGTGCTCCCAGTCTGCCCAGCGCCACCAGACAACCAGTCTCTTCCAGATCTGCCAGACAACCAGTCTCTTCCAGATCTGCCAGACAACCAGTCTCTTCCAGATCTGCTTGTCAACCTGAATCTTCCAGTTCCGCCAGCCAGGTTTTACCGGAGCCTACTACCTGCCTGGGCTTCCTCTCAGTACTGGGCTTCCTCTCAGTACTGGGCTTCCCCTCAGTACCGGGCTTCCACTCAGTACCGGGCGTCCCCTCAGTCCCGGGCTGCCCCTCAGTCCCGGGCTGCCACTCAGTCCCGGACTGCTTCTGTCCCGAGCTGCCCCTCTGTCCCGAGCTGCCCCTCTGTCCCGAGCTGCCCCTCAGTCCCGGGCTGCCCCTCTGTCCCGAGCTGCCCCTCTGTCCTGAGATGCCCCTCTGTCCTGAGATGCCCCTCTGTCCTGAGATGCCCCTCTGTCCTGAGATGTCCCGAGCTGCCCCTCTGTCCCGAGCTGCCCCTCAGTTATGTGGGGATCTGGGTGAGGACTATTAGGCCATGGTCGGCGGAGAGGGTGGATTATCCCAGGACGCGAAGGGGAGGAACTAGGACATTTATGGAGTGGGGTCCATGTCCCGAGCCAGAACTGCCACCATGGACAGACGCCCACCCGGACCCTCCCTATGCTCTTGATGTGCGTCCGGGAGTCCGCACCATAGGGGGGGGGGGGGGTTCTGTCACGCCTTGGTCATTGTATTTTGTGTTTTGTTATATGTTTGGGTAGGCCAGGGTGTGACATGGGTTTATATGTTGTTTTCGTATTGGGGTTTGTAGTATTTGGGATCGCCGCTAATTAGGGGTGTTGTATAGGCTTGGCTGCCTGAGGCGATTCTCAATCAGAGTCAGGTGATCCTCGTTGTCTCTGATTGGGAACCGTATTTAGGGAGCCATAGTTTCGCTTTGTATTTCGTGGGTGTTTGTTCCTGTCTCTGTGTTGTAGTCACTAGATAGGCTGTAATTAGTTTCACGTTCCGTTCTGTTGTTTTTGTAGTTAGTATCAGTTATTTCATGTACCGCGTTCTTTCATTAAAGTCATGAGTAACCAACACGCTGCATTTCGGTCCGACTCTCTTCTTTCAACAGACGAACGCCGTTACAGTCTCAGAGCATTTCATATTATTCTGTACGTAAATCCAAGACACTCCATTTAGTATGATGTCAGGTTCCGTATGGTATGTATTCATTTGAGACCACCATTTGTATAATATGTTACGAATTTGCAAAATGTACAATATGTTACAAATTCCAATTTGTTTTTGCTAACGTTAGCTAGGTGGCTAACTTTAGCTGCTGACTAACATTAGCTAGGCTAGTAGTTAGGGTTAAAGTTAAGTTTAGAGGATTAGGGGAAGGGTTAGCTAAAAGGGTTAGGGGTTAGGTTTAGGGTTAGCTAACATGCTAAGTAGTTACAAAGTAGCTAAAAAGTAGTAAGTAGTTGCAAAGTTGATAATTAGCTAAGTTGTTTGTGAGGAGATTCGAACATGCAACCTTTGGGCTGCTAGATGTTTGCATTATACACCTACCCATCCATCCCGAAAAAACCATCATCCTTTTGATTTTGCCTTAAGAAACCTTCTGTCTTAAGTAATCATAACAAACGTAACATATCATACTCATTTGATTGTCCCAGATTTACATTTACTATGTTATGTTTAGTCTGAGACCAGGCTGTAGAGTTTGATAGGTTGGAGACATGTTATTTATAACAAGTTTATTGCCCTTGATTTATAGATTATTTTGATGGAGATTTGTTTTTATAACTCAAGATGTTTACTTGCAAAGATACTTTTTCCAGTTTTTAGGTTTGCCTATTAAATGTCCAATGCAGCCATTTTGATCTCATTATTAAATCATTTCTGTGTAACAATGAAGTACAGTACCTTACTTTGATTGATAACAATTAAAATGGTCAAAAATAGCAAGAAGCAAGAACTTTGCTAGGGCTGTCTGATAGTGGTCTGAGTCGGGAGGGGGGACCTGAAATCTAGTTGTTATTGGTAGAGAGGTATGGGACCCTCTTTCTTATTGGTCTATGAACATCACCAAGCAGGCTAAAACTCCATCCCTCCAAAACAGGCAGAAATTTCAGGCAGCCTTTTCAAACAGCTCTTGTACTAAAAGGGCAGTTTTATCATTATTCCACCCTCATAGTGTGGAAATACATACTGAATAAAATATAAAAGCAGTATGTAAAGTGTTGGCCCCATGTTTCATGAACTGAAATAAGAGATCGCAGAAATGTTTCATATGCACAAAAAGCTTATTTCTGTTCGTGAGTATTTCTCCTTTGCCAAGATAATCCATCCACCTGATAGGTTTGGCATATCAAGAAGCTGTTTAAACAGTATGAACATTATAGAGGTGCACCTTGTGCTGGGGATAATAAAATGCCATTCTAAAATGAGCAGTTCTGTCATGCATCACAATGCCACAAATGTCTCAAGTTTTGATTGAGCGTGCAATAGGCATGCTGACTGCCGGAATGTCTACCAGAGCTGTTGCCAGAGAATTTACTGTTCCTTTCTCTACCATAAGCAGCCTCCAACTTGTTTTAGAGAATTTGGCAGTTCATCCTACCGGCCTTACAACCGCAGATCACGTGAAACCACACCAGCCCAGGACTGCCACATCCAGCGTCTTCACCTGCGGGATCGTCTTAGACCCGAACAGCTGATGAAGCTGTGGGATTCCACAACCAAAAACCAAAGAATTTCTGCACAAACTGTCAGAAACCGTCTCAGGGAAGCTCATCTGCGTGCTCGTCATCCTCACCAGGTTCTTGACCTGACTGCAGTTCGGCGTCTTCAGTAGGCAAAGGCACATCTTCGATGGCCACTGGCACACTGGAGAAGTGGGCTCTTCATGTATGAATCCCGGTTTCAACTGTACCGGTGTGAGAGAAAAGTGACGTATTTACCTGATTTGTTCAATATTATTAGTGAACAATTATATGCTTACCAATAGTAAGACATTTCTACTCTACCAATAACGTGCCTCTGAGAAAGGATGGTTCCTCTCTTCCACGTTCAGTTCCCGCAGCTGGTCTAGGCGCGTTGTCAAGCACATAGGATGCAGAAAAACTTGACGAACAGAATAGACCTGTATTGTTTCCAATCTTGTGTTGCCCAATCGCCTGCCCGAATAGGCTACAGAGAATGGGGTTGTAATTTCAATCACTGAATCAAATATGAATAATATGGATATGAACTGAATATATGCTTGTCAACAACAGCCAGTGTTTGTTTCATTACCTGTAGCCTAATCTGACGGACTGTTACCTAAATCTAATGCATTCAAATAATAGCTGATTGGCAATTGCGATAGAGCTGTGACCATGATCACAATTGATAACTGTTAATTTAATTAACTTAACCATTAATAAATGCATAATAAAACAAGGCTACAACATTAAATTGAAGTTAATATAATAATAATAATAATAATAATATAATAATATAATAATAATAATAATATAATAATTATAATAATATAATAATATAATAATAATAATAATATAATAATAATAATAATAATATAATAATAATAATAATAATAATATAATAATAATAATAATAATATAATAATATAATAATAATAATAATATAATATAATAATAATAATAATAATATAATAATATAATAATAATAATATAATAATATAATAATAATATAATAATAATAATATAATAATAATAATAATAATAATAATATAATAATAATAATAATATAATAATAATAATATAATAATATAATAATAATAATAATAATATAATAATAATAATAATATAATAATAATAATAATAATAATATAATAATAATAATATAATAATATAATAATAATAATATAATAATAATAATAATAATAATATAATAATAATAATAATATAATAATAATAATAATAATATAATAATAATATAATAATAATAATAATAATATAATAATAATAATATAATAATAATAATAATAATATAATAATAATAATATAATAATAATAATATAATAATAATAATAATAATATAATAATAATAATAATAATATAATAATAATAATAATAATATAATAATAATAATAATAATAATACTATAATAATAATAATATAATAATAATAATAATAATAATAATATAATAATAATATAATAATAATAATATAATAATAATAATAATAATATAATAATAATAATATAATAATAATAATAATAATAATATATGCCATTTAGCAGACGCTTTTATCCAAAGCGACTTACAGTCATGTGTGCATATACATTCTACGTATGGGTGGTCCCGGGGATCGAACCCACTACCCTGGCGTTACAAGCGCCATGCTCTACCAACTGAGCTACACAGGACCACGTGATCAGGCCTACCACTGTTGTGTCATTGGCAAACTTGATGATGGTGTTGGAGTCATGCCTGGCCATGCAGTCATGAGTGAACAGGGAGTACAGGAGGGGACTGAGCATGCACCCCTGAGGGGACCCCGTGTTGAGTATCAGTGTGGCGGATGTGTTGTTACCTACACTTACCACCTGGGGGCGGCCCGTCAGGAAGTCCTGGATCCAGTTGCAGAGGGAGGTGTTTAGTCCCAGGGTCCTTAGCTAAGTGATGAGTTTTGAGGGCACTATGGTGTTGAACGCTGAGCTGTAGTCAATGAATAGCATTCTCACATAGGTGTTCCTTTTGTCTAGGTGGGAAAGGGCAGTGTTGAGTGCAATAGCGATTGCATCATCTGTGGATCTGTGCAAATTGGAGTGGGTTTGTGGGATAATGGTCTGAAGTTATAAGCAGAAAGTGAATTTCCAACAGAGGTTGGTAATAAAATATAGAATAACACCAATAACTAACAGTAATAAGGAGATAATTATCATGTTTGTTTAGTTTTATTTTCTAAACCTTACAAAGTGACATTGGCAAAGACATTGATGGAAATGGTTGATGTGAGCTTTTGAGTGTTGACAGTATATGAATGGTATTATGTTATTAGTGGTTTTTGGATAGCACTCTAATAATGACATGTTATGGTAAATTGAAGAAGCTGACGTTTCCATACCAGGTTAAATGATGAATAGAGGGGTTGAGCCTTGAGACCTTGAGACCGACAAAATGGTTAAGCCGCAAGTGAAGGTGAGTAGTGCTCACTGAACTCAAACAGACTGTAAGGGTCAAAATGGGAAATTTGAAGTAGAAGTATGAATTGTTGAGTGGAGATGGTTTGTTTTTACAATTTCCAATTATTATTACTACATTTTATAGTTTGGGTAACACCACTGAATTTAAGCAAAGAAGGTAATGTCATTTAAAACAATCTACGAGGGACAGTGTTTAAAATTAAGGTAGATCCATATAAACGTTTTAGTACCGATATTAAGCTGATAAACCAGCAAAAATAAATGGAAGGTTCTAACAGATTTGTTAAACAACAGGTTTTATTTTTTGACTACATTAATGCAACAGGTAAGAATAAGATTGGTATGGTAAACCGGAAAGGGATTCTGGGATTTGTTTTGTTTTTAAAGGTGTTTATTCCACTTATGGGACACTGATGTGTCTTAAGTAAGATGTTTTCTTCCAGGACTGATGGAAGTCTACTAGTTGTTAAGGGAGCTCCCAAATTAAGTAAGGCCTGGCTATTTTTGTTTGTTTTTACCCTACGTTTTGAATATGTGTTAGTGCAGTTAACACTGTGTTCAATATATCGTAAGGAGTCTATTTCATTTGGTTTAGTTTGTTTTTCACAGGTTAGAAAGGATACACCTTAAAGGGCACACAAATGGAATTTTCTGAAGTTCTTATTTTATGACCATGACAAGGACCAAGAGGGTGCGCTACCCCTGAATGAGGCACAACTGTCGCTCTGGATAAGAGCGTCTGCTAAATGACTTAAATGTAAATGTAGTCAATTAGACTATTCCTTGAATTACCTTATGGGAAACAATTAAGTTAAGATGGAGTTATCAAGGGTTCAAATTTGATTTGTTATTTTGATTTAACAGGCAGTGTTGATGTTTGTTATCTTGGGTCGCATGAATCACAATGTGTGTCCACCTGTCCTCTGAGGCCTTTTGGTAAATATGCAAATCGATTTTCTTAACATTCCTGACTGTAAAAGGAAAACAGATGTTGGTAATGTTTGACTACGTTTTACCCATCTCGAGTGAAAAATATAGAAGTGTGTCAAATGATATATGCAGAAGTGTATGGCTGGTTGTTTTGTTTTGTTGTTTTTCTGTTTTGCTTCAATAACAAATCTCACCAGATTAGGTCTGCTGAATGGTTGAAATCTTCCTAAGGATTAGTGGTCTAAACTCCCTGGTCCTGTAACTCTGCAGTGAGATCGACAAGATGATAGGGGAATAAAAGCCAATTTTGTAATGTAGTGGAGGAAGAAGTCAGACGCAGGAAACAGAGAGTTCAGAGTAGCGCTATACTTTATTCACCACACAGGTGAAAACGACGCCACTCAAACAAATGCCCCAAAACACAGGGGAACTAAACAGTCCCGAATAACTCACGTACACGAACAACCGTGACTTACAGGCGTGTACACATAAAACAATCCCGCACACCCAGCAGGCGGGCCGGCTGGATAATAAAGCCCAACTAATTAACCTAACTAAACACAGGTATAACGAATAAACAGACAAGGAGGGGGAGGAAAAGATCAGTGGCAGCTAGTAGGCCGGTGACGACGACCGCCGAGCGCCACCCGAACAGGAAGGGGAGCCACCTTCGGTAGGAGTCGTGATAAATTTGAAAGAAAATAAATATGGTTTCAAATGTGTGTTGGTTTAGAAATTTGTATGAAGAATATGGGTAGTAGTAATAATTTGTCATACAGTGAATAATTTGTCATTTGTCATATAGTACATAATCTGTCTGGATTTCTTGAATCAGAAACGCCCTAAACCTAACTGTTGTTCTGGTCTGTCCTCTCTTGAGGTTACGGCAAAAGGTGACCACAGATGTTATCTATATGCACGGGAGGGATAATTCGGCCGAGAACAGTGTGAACCTCAACCCCCTCTGACCGGCTGAAGTAATGGTGAAAATGGCATTCAGTATGGTCCTTCACCACTTCTGCCGTGAGACCTGAGTCCAAGCCAGCAACCTGTACACAGCATCCTCGTCGGAGCTATTAACTGCCTTTTCTCTCTTGCCTTTTCTCTCAGGAGTGTGCCATGAGTCCACGTGGAGGGAGCATGGAGAGAGATCCGTTGTGCAGTTGAGGTATTCTTGCCTACTGATTGTATCTGCATCTGCATGATGATGATATTCCGTTCAATTAATAATGTTTTACAGAACTTATTAATTGTTTAGTTAAGTAGTTGTCTATATAAAAATACATGATAATTAATTAACAACTGATGGGAGTTATTATATAACAGAAGAACTTTGAAATGTAATCTTCATTCTAATCATAGTTCGATCAAATGCTGAGGGTTGACTTACTTTCTGATGGAATTTCAGCGCCATCATGTGGCCAAAGGCAATTACATCAGCAAGTGACCGATAGATATTGGTTAGAAGATTGTCATATTGTTCTACAATTTGTCTGTTGAAATGTTACATGTAGAAAGACACTTTGTTTGCTACGGCATAAAATGTTGACGATAGATGTTGACAACAGATATTTGGCGACACTGGAACGTCACTGAAAGATTATCATGCTTGCCATCGTATTAGCCAGAGTAGAACATTTTCATAATCTGTTTACCATTCTGTTTACCATTCTCTAAAACTGTTGTCAGAGTTTTAGAAGGAACAAACTACATATTTTGTTTGTTATGTGATAAAAAAACGTACTGTACTTCAGTAAATAGGTAATCGCCTCTACTCATGAGTGAGAATTTACCGGTATGTCTGCGCACGCGCAATCCACACAGGTCATTAGGCACGTGTGCGTGCTAACATACATTCTATTTGCGTTTACAAGAGGCTTCAGAAGAGGACCAGACGATCCTGGCAGAAACAGTTTGAAGTTGTGAAGAACATATTATCCGCATAATAAAATGGCTAGAGGAAGTCGCAGTGCCAGTCGTTCTTCGGCACCAACCAGGTAATGAGTTTTGAACGATAATGAAACTAGGTCAGATGCCGGTTTATTAAAATGTTAACAGCTTCGGTTGCATAGCAGTTACCTGGTTATAGTGTCCATGTGCATAATTGTAATTGAATGACACACAGCTTTTTTAGAAACACAGCCCTAAAACTAGTGCCATATGACTGACACTTTTCCTAATAGTTGTCTGCATCACAAAGGTCCTTAGCTACATCTGTGGGTCATTTTTCAGTTCTTGACCCCAAGGGCAGTGGGTAGAAGGTCAGTATTTGCCCGAAAAGTTTGCATAAACCAAAGAACAAATTATTCCATCAATTTTGAATAATTGCTGTTTCTTATTGTCAGTCAGACTGTTTTCCTGCACATATTCGTTCTTGGTGATAATAACCAATGTGGCGGTATAAGATAGGAGATCAGCTGTTTACTAACCAATAGAGGCCAAGTCTTTGAGTGCATGCATCCTCCGAAGATGGAGAGGGACAATTCATGGCTTGATCAGAGGAAAGTGGCCAGGGAGATGGTTGATGAAGAGTCTGGTGATGATCATGTAGATCAGTGGTTCCCAGGCTTTAAACTTACTCTTGAAAGTTGTGATAGTAAAATGCACACGGTGCAATTTTGAAATTGGGTAGTGCATCATCAGTTCCTCTTGTCATGTTAGCCATTGCTTTGTCATACCTCATACCTCACCTGTCATATTGTCATACCTTAGAGGTATTTATAACTTGTCAGAAATTCCAGATCAACTAGCCCATGTCAGCTAAAAAAAATTTTTTTTTTTTTTTAGCCCGTAGATATTGTTATAATTGCAGGAAAACGTGCTTTAAAACTACAACATTTTATTTTGCACCCCATGACAAAATGTGTAGAATTGCAGGAAAACGTGCTTTAAAACTACAACATTTTCTTTTGCACCCCATGACAAAATGTGTAGAATTGCAGGAAAACGTGCTTTAAAACTACAACATTTTCTTTTGCACCCCATGACAAAATGTGTAGAATTGCAGGAAATGAGCTTTAAACCATGTGACGTCACAGTTTGATTTCTTGATACCTTTTCTTAAAATGGAACTAGACCTGTCCTAGAAAGCCCAAACTCCTCCCTTCAGCTAAGTGAGGTCACGCAAGCGACCCATTCACTCACTGAGAAGTGTCACAAAATACTCCTTGATGTCAGACATTGACTACACGACGACTGAGGCAATTGAATCTGTCGCTGACAGTATTACAACAGCTAGAAAGAGTTTTGTATGAAGCAAACTATTAAAGGATTGTCTGGCCAATGGGATGTCTCAAAAGTGGCATTACTCCAACAAGATTAGTTCTGGTATTTCTACAATTATGGTTGATGAATTTGATTACTTAATATTATATCATATAAGCCTGCCATTGAGGTTTTGGAAGAAGAACATCATGTGGCCTAGCCATAGCAATGGAATGCCCTAGATGCAGTAAACAAGGAACATAAAAGATAGCTTGTCGATACTGTTCTATGAAATCTCTGCAGAACTAATTCAAAAGGTGCATTATGCAGAAATGTATTGATCATTTAAATTTGCCTTGAATTTCCATGAAAGTATACAGCATGGTACTTGGAATGGCCAAACCAGACATTCGTCAGTAAACAAGCAACATTATGCAACTTTGAAATATTCTATCAGGTAATTGCACTCCTTTATGTGTGATGCCAGGATATCAACCTCTCCCTCAACGTGATCAAGACAAAGGAGATGATTGTGGACTACAGAAAAAGGAGGGCTGGGAACACTCCCATTCTCATCAACGGGGCTGTAGTGGAGCAGGTTGAGAGCTTCAAGTTCCTTGGTGTCCACATCACCAACAAACTATCATGGTCCAAACACAACAAGACAGTCGAAGAGGACACGACAATGCCTATTCCCCCTCGGGAGACTGAAAAGATTTGGCATGGGTCCTCAGATCCTCAAAAATGTCTACAGCTGCACCATCAAGAGCATGGTTGCATCACCACCTGGTATGGCAACTGCTCGGCCTCCGTGACACAAGACACAACAGAAGGTAGTGTGTACGACCCAGTACATTACTGGGGCCAAGCTTCCGGCCATCCAGGACCTCTATACCAGGCAGTGTCAGAGGAAGGCCCAAAAAGGACTCCAGCCTCCAGAATAGTCAGACTGTTCTCTCTGCTACCGCACGGCAAGCGGTACCGGAGCACCAAGTCTAGGTCCAAAAGATTTCTAAACAGCTTCTAACCCCATAAGACTCCTGAACAGTTAATGAAATGGCTACCTGGACTATTTGCATTGTCCCCACCCCCATTTTTGTGCTGCTGCTACTCTCCGTTTATTAGCCATGCATAGTCACTTTACTTCTACCTAGATGTACATATTACTTCAATTACCTCGACTAACTGGTGCCCTAGCACAATGACTCTGTACCGGTACCCCCTGTATATAGCCTCGCTATTGTTATTTTACTGCTGCTCTTTAATTATTTGTTATTTTTATCTCTAACTTGTTTTAGGTATTTTCGTAAAACTGCATTGTTGGTGTATCCCTCTCTGATGCTATGTTTGGACGTTAGCCAACAGCCAGTGAAATTGCAGGGCACCAATCTCAAAACAGAAATCTCATGATTAAAATTCCTCAAACATACAAGTATTATACACCATTTTAAAGGTACACTTCTCGTTAAACCAACCACAGTCGGATTTCAAAAAGGCTTTACGGAGAAAGCAGACCTTGCGATTATGTTAGGTCAGCACCTAGTCACAGAAAAACATACAGCCATTTTCCAAAGAAGGAAAGGTGTCACAAAACTCAGAAATAATGTTATAAATATTCATTTACCTTTGATGATCTTCATCGGAATGCACTCCCAGGAATCCCAGTTCCACAAATGTTTGTTTTATTCGATAAAGTCCATCATTTATGTCCAAATACCTCCTTTTTGTTCACGCGTTTAGCCCAGTAATCCAAATGCACAATGTGCGAGCAATTCGTTCAGACAAAACGTCCAAAAAGTTATATCACAGTTCGTAGAAACATGTCAAACAATGTATAGAATCAATCTTTAGGATGTTTTAATCAGAAATCTTCAATAATGTTTCAACCGGACAATTCCTTTGTCTTTAGAAATGAAAAGGAATGCAGCTCGCTCTCACAGCCGCCCGCCTGACTTAGCTCATGGTATTCTGACAGACCTCTTAGTCAAACAGCTCTTATTTGCTCCCCCTTCACAGTCGAAGCCTGAAACAAGGTTCTCAAGACTGTTAGTGGAAGCCATCTAGTGGAAGCCTTGTGAAGTGCAATATGACCCCATAGACACTGTATATTGGATAGGCAAAGACTTGAAAACCTACAAACCTCAGATTTCCCACTTCCTGGTTGGATTTTTTTCTCAGGTTTTTGCCTGCCATATTTTTGTTATACTCACAGACATCATTCAAACCGTTTTGTTTTCTATCCAAATCTACTAATTATATGCATATTCTAGCTTTTGGGCCTTAGCAGGCAGATTACTCTGGGCACCTTATTCATCCAAGCTACTCAATACTGCCCCCAGTCCAAGAGAAGGGTTTTAAATAAACATTCACTGTAAGGTTGTATTGTATTCGGCGCATGTGGCAAATAACATTTGATTTGATTTCATATCTAGGAAAACCAACTTTCCAAAGACTGGAACTAAGAGTGTATAAGCAATCATACAAGAGGTATTGATGATGCAATGATTCCGATGTTGAAGATGTGTGTAATGAGGAACATTCTGACGCTGCACTGAAAACATTTATGAAATTGCTACTTCCGGTTACTGACAGGCATGTACCCATAAAGAAACTGACTGTTAAGACTGCTATCCCCATGGATAGAAGATTAATTGACAAACTGTATGGCTGAGAAGGATGATGTTAAGGGAATGGCAAACAAGTCTGGTAACACAGCAGATTGGCAAACATACAGTAAGTTGAGAAATCCCGTAACTAAACTAAATAAATATGAAACTAAGTTACATATCTTTCCGATTTGGTCATAACTACACGTACGCTACGGTCACAAGAAGCAGGCCTCCTTACTGTCCCTAGAATTTCTAAGCAAACAGCTGGAGGCAGGGCTTTCTCCTATAGAGCACCATTTTTATGGAATGGTCTGCCTACCCATGTGAGAGACGCAGACTCGGTCTCAACCTTTATGTCTTTATTGAAGACTCATCTCTTCAGTAGGTCCTATGATTGAGTGTAGTCTGGCCCAGGAATGTGAAGGTGAACAGAAAGGCACTGGAGCAACGAACCGCCCATGCTGTCTCTGCCTGGACGGTTCTCCTCTCTCCACTGGGATTCTCTGCCTCTAACCCTATTACAGGGGCTGAGTCACTGGCTTACTGGTGCTCTTCCATGCTTTCCCTATGGGGGGGTGCGACACTTAAGTTGGTTGAGTCACTGATGTGATCTTCCTGTCCGGGTTGGTGCCCCCCCTTGGGTTGTGCCGTGGCAGAGATCTTTGTGGGCAAACTCTGCCTCTGGTAAATTGGTGGTTGAAGATACCCTTCAGGTGGTGTGGGGGCTGTGCTTTGGAAAAGTGGGTGGGGTTATATCCTGCCTGTTTGGCCCTGTCCGGGGGTATCGTCGGACAGGGCCACAGTGTCTCCCGACCCCTCCTGTCTCAGCCTCCAGCATTTATGTAGTTTGTGTTGGGGGGCTAGGGTCAGTCTGTTATATCTGCGGTATTTCTCCTGTCTTATCTGGTGTCCTGTGTGAATTTAAGTATGCTCCCTCTAATTCTCTCTCTTTCTCTCTTTCTTACCTCCTTCTCTCTTCTTTCTTTCTCTCCCTCGGAGAACTCCCTCGGAGAACCTGAGCCCTAGGACCATGCCTCAGGACTACCTGGCCTGATGACTCCTTGCTGTCCCCAGTCCACCTGGCTGTGCCAGTCTAACACAACACCACAGATGTCTCAAGTTTTGAGGGAGCATGCAATTGGCATGCCTGTTTTTAAGGTATCTGTGACCAACAGATGCATATCTAGCTATTCTTTGAGTCAGCTACTCAGCTACTACCTTTTACTGCAGTGCTAGCTAGCTGTAGCTTATGCTTTCAGTACTATATTCATTCTCTGATTCTTTGATTGGGTGGACAACATGTCAGTTCATGCTGAAAGAGCTCTGATAGGTTAGAACACATCCTCCGGAAGTTGTCATAATTACTGTGTAAGTCTATGGAAGGGGGTGAGAACCGCGAGCCTCCTACGTTTTGTATTGAAGTCAAGGTACCCAGAGGAGGACGGAAACTAGCTGTCCTCCAGCTAAACCATGGTGCTGCTACCTTACAAAGTGCTGTTGAGGATACTGTAGACCTTCATTGCAAAACACACCCATTGTCATTACTTTACGTGAATTGATATCTCAGAATGTTTAAATGTGAAAAATTATTGGTTTAGCTTCTATATATTCTGTGGCTGCATGAAATAGCAAACATAACGTGAATTCAGTGAAGACATCACCTCATCTTTGTGGCTCCCTGATGAAGCGGTAACATCCATGACTGTAGTTAGGCCACAGATAGACAATGAATTAATTAATGGGTTAGTTATAAAAAATCTTGAGCAGGTGTTTGGCTCCTTCTCGATGCTGTGTGCACACATATACATGCTGAAATCTGACGTATGGCACCGCCCGTGACAAGAGTATGTCCCTTGCCTCTAGCCTAGCCGAGCAAGGAGTTTTTGTATGGAGGTCAATGAGAGAGTGTCGAATTGTATCAACAACAAAAATGGATGGCTTATCTGCTATGTGAGGTTTATTTGGTCGAATAGAAGTTTCGTAATGCTTAATTAAGTTGTTAGGAGTGCACTGATATAAGTAGGACATGTGACATCCTGGCAACTTTGAGGAAAATTGTTTATATCGGGGCCGCCTCAAGATGGCTATGCATATTCATGGCATGAGGCTAGTAGCATAGCATCTCTATCTATTGAAAACAGGCGGTTGACGTCAACAACCCTCATCAAATATTCAAAAAATGATTACAATAATGAGATGTATCCACCAATCCAAAGAAAAGACAGGTGGGAGCTAGACAGCCCGCCGTGCCACTTTGTTGACAACATATCCCATTGTTAGGGAGACATGCATCCTGTCAGTATATACATCATATTTGGCCAAGAGGATAATAGGAATTTACTAAGTGGATGGGAACTGTACCAACAAATCACAGCTTGTGAGATATTAACGTCATGGCAGTAACGTTACTGTCCTGTCAGAAACATCAAGACTTCCGTTTTTCAGATTTTACCATCAAAATAAAAGTCTGTGGTAAAACACTATGTGTATGATACGAAATCAATCATTTTTTCAGCTTTGTCCATAATGCATAATGTTAAAATAATGTTACAAAAAATCTAAACCAAAGATAATTACAACTTTATATAAGATAAATCATATTATAAGGTGGAGCACATTGATAAATGGTTGAATGTAAAGAACATAATACTCTACAGACCCTATTGAAGTAGCACTAGTGTCTACAGTGCAATCGGGAAGTACTCAGAACCCTTCACTTTTTCCATATTTTGTTAGGGTACAGCCTTATTCTAAAATGGATTAAATCATTTTGTTTTCACACAATACCTCATAATGACAAAGCAGAAACAGGTTTTTAGAAATCGTTGCTAATTTATAGTAAAAAAATAACACATATCACATTTACATAACTATTCAGCCCCTTTAATCAGTATTTCTTGAAGCACCTTTGGTAGCGATTACAGCCTTGGGTATTCTTGGGTGTGATGCCACAAGCTTGGCACACCTGTATTTGGGGAGTTTCTCCCATTATTCTCTGAAGATCCTATCAAGCTCTGAAGGTTTGGATGGGGAGCGTCACTGCACAGCTATTTTCAGGTCTCTCCAGAGATGGTCGATCGTGTTCTGTCTGCAGCATTGTCTGCAGCATTGAAGGTCCCCAAGAACACAGTGGCCTCCATCATTCTTAAGTGGAAGAAGTTTGGAACCACCAAGACTCTTTCCAAAGCTGGTCACCTGGCCAAACTATGCAATTTGGGGGAGAAGGGCCTTGGTCAGGGAGGTGACCAGCAACCTGTTGGTCACTCTGACAGAGCTCCAGAGTTCCTCTGTGGAGATGGGAGAACCTTCCAAAAGTACAACCATTTCTGCAGCACTCCACCAATCAGACCTTTATGGTAGAGTGGCCAGACTGAAGCCACTCCTCAGTAAAAGGCACATGACAGCATGCTTGGAGTTTGCCAAAAGGCACCTAAAGGACTCTCAGACCATGAGAAACAAGATTATTTGGTCTGATGAAAACAAGATTGAACTCTTTGGCCTGAATGCCAAGCGTTACTCGAGGAAACCTTGCACCATCCCTACGGTGAAGCATGGTTGGTGGCAGCATCAGGCTGTGGGAATGTTTTTCAGCGGCATCGAGGGAGTGTTAGTGTTATACCCAAGAACTTGAGGCTGTAATAGCTGCCAAAGGTGCTTCAACCAAGTACTGAGCAAAGGGTCTAAATAGTTATGTAAATGTGATATTTGCATTTTTTTATTTTTGTCAATTAAACTTATAAAAATCTGTTTTTTCTTCGTCGTTATGGGTATTGTGTGTCAGATAAAGACCCTGCTTCAAAACTCAAAAGGACAGACAGTGTCTGCTCAGTTTTACCACGCTCGCCACCGGGTCTGTGTATCACCAAACAGTGGGTGTCTTAGGGAATCTTCAATTTAATTTGTGTCACCTCAACGCCACCCCATTAATCACTCCTGTCGAAGGCGCCCTTCTCCGTAGAACAAAGCATATCACAGGACTTGTCGTGACGAGCAACCCCCTCCCTCTAGGCAGAAGTAACACAGAAAATCTTCACAAGTCCACTTGAAGCTACCTTCACCTATTTAACAGTAACCACTTTTTTTGTTTTAACATTATTTAACTAGGCAAGTCAGTTAAGAACAAATTCTTATTTACAATGACGACCTAGGAACAGTGGGTTAAATTACGAGCCTAGTTGGTTTAGCCACAGATTAGCCATGATTGTCTGAGACATGCCGAGAGATGAGTTTGGATTGGTGCCATATCGCATGCTTCTGTCTATTTGAGCTGGTCAGTATGTGCAGGTAATGCTGTCTAACACAGCTTTTTTTTAAGTATTGCGTAGTAAAACTGCAGAAGTGCTGCTCTCCACTTTCTGGAGTACTGAGTTTTGAAATCAATAGAATTCGAGTGATAGCTAAGGAGATGGGGAAAAAAACCTGTCTCCAGATTAAGTCTTCAAACTAAGGGCAACCATGGCATCCGTGACAGGAGACGGATCCATCTATGATGTATACGGGTAAGATAGTCTAGCTCGCTATATTTTAAGATATTGTGCGTTTCTAATTTTGAGTGTACTGTTAGCTAGCTAACGTTACTTGTATGATCTTATTATTCGTATCTCAGAACCATTTGCTTGGCTAGTTATAGCCTAATGTTAGCTAGCTAACATTGAATTTGGTTGGTTAGCTACCTGCAGATTCATGCAGGGTAGTAACGTCATGAGTTGGGATTATGGTTCATTATTTAGCTAGCTACATGTCACTATGCAAGTAATCATTTCAGGTGAGTTTGTCAATTAAGTCTGGCCATCTACTCCGATTTCAGAGCACACTCGACTGAGTGTGCCAGAGCACAGAATTATTCATGAATTTATGGACGCTCAACAAACGTTGAATACGGCCGGTGTCAGTAAACGTCAGCAAAAAAGTGTAAATAAATTGTTGCCAGCAGCACAGTTAGTTACCAACGCTCTGGATAACATGTCTAACCAGCTCTGCTAGGGCGAGTAGAGTGATCAGAGTTTGGATGGGGGCTAAAGCTTAAGAGGGTGTGAACGATGATGAGTGGGTGTAGACAAAGAAAAGCTCTCCAGTAAGGCCATTTTCTCAAAAGTGAGGGAAACAGGTTGATCAACTTTCAAAGCAGAATTACTTTCCCATTGTTCCTCAAATGCAGTGTATGATATACCACTTTGTAGCTCTGTCTCTGCTTTTATCCAATGTAAAAAACACAATTTCAAATGTTGCTACATAAGACTGAATCAAGGCGGTCGGTAGGTCACATATGCAATCTAGCAGACACCTTTATCCAAACCGACTTAGTCATGCATGCGTACATTTTACATTTGGGTGGTCCGGGAATCAAACTCACTACCCTTGCGTTACAAGTAGAGGTCAACCGATTAATCAGAATGGCCGATTAATTAGGTTTTGTAAGTCGCTCTGGATAAGAGCGTCTGCTAAATGACTTAAATGTAATGTAAATGATAACAATCGGAAATCTGTATTTTTGGGCGCAGATTATTATTTATTTTTTATATATATTTGTTATACCTTTGTTTAACTAGGCAAGTGAGTTAAGAACACATTCTTATTTTCAATGACGGCCTAGGAACGGTGGGTTACCTGCCTTGTTCAGGGGCAGAACGACAGATTTTCACCTTGTCAGCTCGGGGGATCCAATCTTGCAAACTTACAGTTAACTAGTCCAACACAATAACGTTCTGCCTCTCTCTCGTTGCACTCCACAAGGAGTGCAGTAAGCCAAGGTAAATTGCTAGCTAGCATTAAACTTATCTTACAAAAAACAATCAATCATAATCACTAGTTAACATTTACATTTAAGTCATTTAGCAGACGCTCTTATCCACTACACATGGTTGATGATATTACTAGATATTATCTAGCATGTCCTGCGTTGCATATAATCTGACTGAGCATACAAGTATCTGACTGAGCGGTGGTAGGCAGAAGCAAGCGTGTAAACATTCATTCAAACTGCACTTTCATGCATTTTGCCAGCGGCTCTTCGTTGTGCGTCAAGCATTGAGCTGTTTATGACTTCAAGCCTAGGCTGGTGTAACCAAAGTGAAATGGCTAGCTAGTTAGCGTGCGCTAATAGTGTTTCAAACATCACTCGCTCTGAGCCTTCTAGTAGTTGTTCCCCTTGCTCTGCATGGGTAACGCTGCTTCGATGGTGGCTGTTGTCATTGTGTTTCTTGTTCAAGCCCAGGGAGGAGCCACGAGAGGGATGGAAGCTATACTGTTACACTGGCAATACTAAAGTGCCTATAAGAACATCCAATAGTCAAAGGTTAATGAAATACAAATGGTATAGAGGGAAATAGTCCTATAATAACTACAACCTAAAACTTCTTACCTGGGAATATTGAAGACTCATGTTAAAAGGAACCACCAGCTTTCATATGTTCTCATGTTGTGAGCAAGGAACTGAAACGTTAGCTTTCTTACATGGCACATATTGCACTTTTACTTTCTTCTCCAACACTTTGTTTTTGCATTATTTAAATCGAATTGAACATGTTTCATTATTTACTTGAGGCTAAATTGATTTTATTGATGCATTATATTAAGTAAAAATAAGTGTTCATTCAGTATTGTTGTACTTGTCATTATTACAAATACATTTTTTTAAATCGTCCAATTAATCTGTATCGACTTTTTTGGTCCTCCAATAATCAGTATCCGTGTTGAAAAAATCATAAGTCGACCTCTAGTTACAAGCATCATGCTCTACTAACTGAGCTACAAAGGACCTCAAAGGAGAGGGTGCCCAGTCTATGTGTATTCAGTGTTTAGCTGTGTTTATGTTTATGATGTAATTTCAAACCAAACGTAACAGAAAACTAGGAGGCACAACTTCAATTTAGTTTGGTGTTTCTTTGCCTTTGAAGCATCTTTTGATTGACACGATGAACCCTGTGCCCTCAGGGCCGTTTGGTCTCTTCCTTGTGTTTTAACGCCAGGGTAGTGGGTTCGATCCCCGGGACCACCCATACGCTTTGGATAAAAGCGTCTGCTAAATGGCATTTATTATTATTATTATATATTTTGACTGCCTCGGCTCTTCCATTACAGTTAACTGCCTTGTTCAGGGGCAGAACGACAGATTTTTACCTTGTCAGCTCAGGGATTCTATCTAGCAACATTTCAGTTACTTGCCCAATGCTCAAACCACTAGGATACCTGTCAGCCAAAAGGCAGGGATACAATTTCTCCAAAAATGTCACTCCCACTGGTCAGTTAGCAGGCTATCTCCTGCCTCTACATGCTTGTAAAAAGTGGGATACTCTTTATCTGTCCTCATCTTGATATATCAAAGTTTGCTGACGTTTTTTGAAGAAACCCGCCATCTGAGATTTTTAAACAACACTTCCACTCTGGCCAGGTCCACAAGTTGAATTACAGCAGTGCTGTAACACCAAGTTGGACACCCAGCAACAAAGTAATGTAGCGACCCGCACAGACAGCTGTGTGTTATGTGTTAGGCTATTCGTTGGTTGTGTTGTACTGACCAGTACCCAGTGTTCGCGGCGTCCGACATGCCAATCAACCTGCTATCTGCCAATCATGGGAATGCCTGGAATGTTCTGATGCTGGGCATTCTGGTGGAGTGGTGTGGAGGGGGTTGGGCAGGGGGATGGAGCATTGGAAGTTCAGACCAGGTTTAGCCATTGTTCTTTCTTACATCTGGGTTTCACAAGAGAAGGTCACTGGTTGGTTTGTAGGGTATCTTTCATTTATTTGGCGTTGTCTACGGCCAAATAGTAGCCTGTTGGGTTAATAAACCGTAAATTCATAAGTTCAATCCTCTGTCTGGACAATTGTTCCTTTATGATCTAGTCAGGTCATTACATTGGTGTCAGAAGTAAAAATGTTGATAAAAGTTAGCCAGCTAGCTAGCTAGCTGACTTCTGTGGCTAGATACCGTAGGTCAGAACGGGGGTTGAAAATGCTTCGAGAGGAATCCAAAAGTGAAGGTGGAGGTAGGGGATGATTATGGAAAAGGAGGTGCGTGTGCATGGACGTCGGAGGATCTGGCTGAGGAGATCGCCAGGGCGTCGGAGCCCAGAGGTCGCTTGAGGGAGGACATTAGAGTGATGGCAGGTGAAGCAGGCATGAGTGCTTCTTCGACAGTGCTTCACGCGGATTCAGGTGGGCGGACCGAAGGGGTGACGTCGACAAACATGGCGGCGCCCAGTTCCCGGCTGCGTATTCCGGTGAGGTGGATTGGGAAGCTTTTCATGCTCAGTTTGAACTGTTAGCTAATTTTAGGGGGTGGTCGGTTGAAGAAAGGGCACTGCAGTTGGCTGTATGCCTCACGGATGATGCTCTGGCCTGTTTGATATTGATTAGGCCCGAGGACAGACATGATTATGGTGCTTTAGTGGGAGCGCTGAGGAGGCGCTATGGACAGTGTGTACAGCCCGGGCTGCAACACTCCGAACTGAGTTATAGACGCAGGCAGCCTCGAGAGCCTCTACGGGTGCTAGCTAATGACATTGAGAGCCTCTCTCGGGGGGCATATGCTCACAGGCCCCCCTCCGTGCAGAGCGAGCTAGCACGGGACCAGTTCATACAGGCTCTCTCTCCTACGGAGCTGCGCATACAGACCCAGCTGGCTCATCCTGAGTCATTGCAGGTAGCCTTGGAGATGGCTTTGGAGAGGGAGCTGGTGTGGGCTGGGACTTCAGCTGGGGCTTTGGTGGGGGTGAAGGGAAACAGACCCTCTATGCGGGCTGGGGGGCAGAGCAGCCCAGAGCCGGAAAAGCCTGCATGGGTGGATGAAATGACAGAACTCATTCGTGCTGTGTTGGAGGAAACACCGTGCACCTGGCAACCTTGATTAGCGCGCACTGCACCCGGCCCACCACAGGAGTCGCTGGTGCGCGATGAGACTTGGATATCCCTACCGGCCAACCCCTGCCTAACCCGGACGACGCTAGGCGTGCGTCGCCCCACGGACCTCCCGGTCGCGTCCGGTTACGAAAGAGCCTGGGCGCGAACCCAGAGTCTCTGGTGGCACAGCTGGCGCTGCAATACAGCGCCCTTAACCACTGCACCACCCGGGAGGCCCCGGGGTTGGACTTTCTTAGGAGCACAGGCTGCCAGTTAGACCTAAATGGGGGCACACTGAGCTTCCAGGGAGGGCCGGCAGTCACCATGGCCCCCCTAATGTCACATTCACTCAACCCAACAAACCCTTCACTCCAACAGTTAAAGCAGCAGAGACTCATGGCTTCCCCCCCTCCCCCACATCTGTCTGTGCCTTTTCCCCAACCCCTCTGTCACCTAGGGCTGTGTGTTACATTCCCCCAGCTACCCCCACGACACAGCCCTCAGTGAGCCCGGGCCGCAACCCCCCAGCCCAGCTACCCCAGATGGGAGAGGACAGGACACTGTCTGCGGTGAGGGAGATATGGGGGTGGAACTGTGTTGGTCTTGACCCCGAGCAGCAGGAACGGTTGTGGCAGTTGCTGTTTGAATTCAGAGACAGCTTTGCGCTGAGTGAGGAAGGTCACTCAGATGGGTCAGACTCATCTGGTGCAGCATGAGATCGACACAGGTGATGCTCGACCTATCAAGATGCGCCCCCGCCGTATCCCACTGGCATGCCAGGGGGCGGCAGACAAGGCTGTAATGGAGATGCAGAGTTCATTGAGCCCTCAGACAGTCCCTGGGCGGCGCCAGTCGTCATGGTTCCGAAGAAGGGCAAGCTGAGGTTCTGTGTGGACTACAGGTGGCTGAATGAGGTAACCAGGAAGGACTCATACCCCCCATACTACGTATTGATGAGTCGTTGGACCTGGTTAGGTGGTCCTCCTGGTTCTCCTCACTAGACCTCCGCAGTGGCTACTGGCAGGTTCCCCTCTCCCCAGAGGCCAGAGCCAAAACTGCGTTCTCCACCAACAGAGGACACTGGCAGTTCAAGGTCCTGTGCTTCGGCCTGTGCAACACTACAGCTACTTTTGAGCGTTTGATGGACAGGGTGCTGGATGACATCCCCCGACAGCAGTGTCTGGTATACCTCGATGACATCCTGGCCCATGGCAGTGTCGTGACATTGTATTAGTTAATGTGAACACTGTTGTTCATCGAATGATTAAAGTTTCTAATTGCTTAATGGTTAACTGAATCAAGCAATTATTAACTCATTAACCTGGGGCACCATGGGAAAACTATTTTTTATTGAGTTTCTATTTCCCAAATTAACTCAAAGAATATCAGAAAACCGATTTTACAACAGCCGCTAATTAACCAGTTACCTCCACAATCTCGTCCTGAACGTTGTATAATCCGGGAATCTGCACGGACCCGGGTCTCACCAATGAGTTCGTACCACACCAATCTTAGTTGAATATTTATTTACTAAAAAGCTAAAATGATGATAAAAGATACACATAGACAAAACACATTATAGGCTATTGATTAGAACTTAGTATAATGGGCCAACACACTATGGCGCGTGTTACCCAAAAAGGGTGATTTCAAAGAGTGAGAGAAAAAAAGTACACGAGATAAATATACATTTGAGTGAATTTGTCAGCTATGCTATTCTAACCCTAGCCTTGCCCCAAACTGCCGCTCTTATGGGTCAGAATATAATGATGTAATTACGTGGGGAAGGTCTCCGGCACACCTCTCTGATCGTCCTCCCGATGTCAGTGTCCTTATGGCTTAGGAGTCTGTTCCCTCACCCTTGCTCTGGAAGGGGTCTTCTGAGGACAGAGCTCTGAAACAGTGTAGATACCACGATTCGATGGGAGATGGAGGCTAGGTGGTTCGACTTGAATTCTCCCGCTTAGACACAGCTACTCATCCGTAGCTTGGGTAGAAAAATATTTTTTTGTCTTCAAACCAGCGTTGCATTTTGGGTTCGTTGACTTTTTCGACCTTGGCTGCAGCTTGGGTAACGTGGTCTTCTCTATAAATTCTTTACTCACAGGTTTTATACCCTCGGGTCAGAAGTGGGCGTAACCGCCTTTAGGGCACTTCTCTGGGCGTACCAAGGTAAGAGCAAGGTCTAGGTTTTTCTCAAATCCAATTTTAGACAACTAACTTCACATTTCATCTTTACCAAAACATTCCCTTTGATTTGGACATTTTCCACACAACGTACAATGTATAAACATCAAACATATACTAGGAAAACTGTTGATGCTACAATGTTTTCGTAATAACGTCATCTATTAACCTTTAATAAAAAACAAAAATGACATACATTTTCATATTCCATCTATCGTCATGACCACCATTGTGGCAGACGGAAACCATTGTTCCAAAGTTCCTTTATTTCATGTTTAACGTTCTGAGGCTGGTTCTCCATAGTAACAGGACAAAGGAATTTGTCTGTAGCCTGAGATTTACCAGGGGCATGAGGAGTTATAAAAAAACCACATCTTCAGACCCCTATTTCTCTCCTCCTCTGTTGGGTTTGAGAGATAATCTGTAGGGTTGTGGTCTCCTGTAACCTGACCTGATCAGGACAGTCATGACAGCAGCTCCTTCCAGTCAGCCCTGGTGGCGATAGGGCATGAGCTGGAGCGGGTGGCTGCTGCAGGTCTGAAGCTCCACCCCAAGTGCCACTTCATGAGGAGAGGTGTCCTTCTTGGGCCACCGAGTGGGGAAGGAGGGGATCAGCACCATGGTGGACAAGGTTGGGGCTGTCCGAGACTGGCCCACCTACACCGACCAGCGTCAGCTGAAGAGCTTCCTGGGCCTGGCCTCGTACTACAGGAGGTTTGTACGGGGCTTCTCAAGCATCGCTGCTCTCCTGAACCGCCTGCTGCCAAAGGACAAGGCCTTCACTTGGACAGTGGAGTGTGACGAGGCCTTCAACACCCTCAAACGTGCACTGATCGAGGCCCCCGTGCTCGCCCCCCCCTGACCTCACCTTGCCCTTTATCCTGGACACAGATGCGAGCAATGTGGGCATGGGTGGGGTGCTGGCCCAGGTGGGGCCAGAAGGGGAGAGAGTGGTGGAGTACTTCAGTAAAACATTTGACAAACATGAGCGCCACTACTTTGTCACCTGGCGGGAGCTCCTGGCTGTTGTGGCTTCCCTCAAACACTTCAAGTACTACCTGGGTGGCCTGCCCTTTACTGTACGGACTGACCACTATGCTTTCCAGTAGCTCATGTCTTTCAGAGAGCCAGAGGGGCAGGTGGCTCACTGGTTGGAGGAGCTTCAGCCGTATGACTTCACAGTGGTGCACAGGGCAGGGGCACACCTGGAGACAGCCCACACCTTCACCAGAGATCAGCTGGTGAATGCAGGTGTGAGGCAGAAGAGGAACTATGACGTGCACACACGGGAAAGGCACTTTGTGGCTGGGGAGCTGGTCAGGGTCTACAGCCAGCCCCCTAAGGAAAAAAGGCAGATGCACCAACTTGGACAGTCACTGGGTGGGACCCTGCAGTGTCCTGGAGAGGGTAGGGGAGATTGTTTACCGGGTGCAGCTTCCTCCCAGGGGGAGAAGGGTGGCACTGCACCGGGACAGGTTAGCCCCATACAGAGGGACCTCTTCTCCCCAAACCCCAGGTACCCCCACAATTCCCCTCTCTGGCAATGACATTCTCTAGGCACCCACCCCCAGGTGCCGCAGACAAAGCTCCAGACAGCCCACTCCCCCTGTCTCCCTCCCTGTGCCACCAAGTTTGTTCCCCGGAGCCACAGACTGTATTCCCATTTCCCACTTCCTTGTCCCCCATATCCCCGCCTTCATCCCCTGGGTCCCAGAGGGGCAGCCCCCTGCCACGGATGGAGCCCCCTGTTTCACATCTGGACACTGCGACCATCACGGCCACGCAGGCAAAGGAGACCTCTGGGTCGCTTCAGAGACTTTGTTTGTTCCCTCGGGGATGAGGGACTTTGGCGGGGGGCTGTGTAGGTACCTGAACAGACAGCTGTGTGTTATGTGTTAGGCTATTAGTTGGTTGTGTTGTACTTACCAGTACCCAGTGTTCGACATGCCAATCGACCTGCTATCTGCCAATCACGGGAATGCCTGGAATGTTCTGATGCCGTGCATCCTGGTGGTTGGCAGAGTGGTGTGGAGGGGGGTTGGGCAGGGGGATGGAGCGTTAGAAGTTAAGACCAGGTTTGCCATTGTTCTTCCTCTTACGTCTGGGCTTCACAAGAGAAGGCCAGGGTTGGTTTGTGGGGTATCTTTCATTTATTTGGCGTGGGCTACAGCCAAACAGTAGCCTGTGTAAAGTTGGGTTAATAAACCATCAATTCGTAAACTCAATTATCTGGACAATTGTTCCTTTGTGATATAGTCCGGTCATTACAGTAATAAACCCAGTCTAACCTTAAACTCACTTCTAACCTTACACCTAACCCTACATTTTTGTTTTCATACATTTTATGATCTAGACCAATTTGGCTGTTGTAACTGGTGGAAACAGGTAAACACTTCCTCGAGTGGAAATGACGCGCTTAGTCGTTCTGTCTGGGGCGGAGTTTTTTCATACTTTTGGAAGGCGCGTTCTGGCGAGCGCGTTCTGGCGACCGTGAGTGTGCATGAGCAAAGCCTCTCTTGTTCACGACACGCGCGTTATTCGTACTCTCCACCGTTGAAGGTGGAACGTAACAACTTTTCTCTTCCCCGAGGAGACATCTGAACAACTGGGAATATAATATTCTGTCTCAAACATCTCTAAGGTGTTCGGAAATCATGTCAGCCTCGGCGGCGAAAGTCGGTAGGAAGGAGAACTCGAATCACGATGGAGCGGACGAGACCTCCGGTAAGAAATGGCGGCCTCCTGTAAAATGTTACAACGCCATTTTCAGTTGTTTTTACCTGGCAATAGCCATGGCGTATTCAGTTTTTTTTTTTATAGCTATCACCCGTTTTAGTTAGCCTGACACTAAATGCTTCTTGATGAAGGTTTAGCCAAATCGTTTTGATTGCTCGCACAGTGAGAATGGATCTGCGACCTAACGTTAGCTTCCTGACTAGCCCGCTATGCTAACGTTAGCTTCCTGACTAGCCCGCTATGCTAACGTTAGCTTCCTAACTAGCCCGCTATGCTAACGTTAGCTTCCTGACAAGCCCGCTATGCTAACGTTAGCTTCCTGACTAGCCCGCTATGCTAACGTTAGCTTCCTAACTAGCCCGCTATGCTAACGTTAGCTTCCTGACTAGCCCGCTATGCTAACGTTACAACGTTGGAGGCCATGTTGTGCTTTGCACAAGCTCATTGTGCCACGCATGTTTAGGAGGGATTCGCGTTTACTTACAAATGAAAGTAACTCACTTGTTACGGTTAACTACATTACACATGTTACATTGTTGCACACGGTTTTTTTTGTTATCTAACGTTAGTTGTTTACGAACTAGCCAGTTAGTAAGCTAACATGCGCTAACTAGATAACATTTGTTTTCGTGAGGCCCAACATTCATTGTTGCTCCGCCATTGCGGTTTGCATACACGAATGGAAATAAATCAAGAAATCGCAGTATTACAACTGGCACGGAATGAAAGATAACAGCTAAATATCGCGTTCGTAAGATTACTAGTATCATCCGCCAGAATGTAACAGGCATGTCGGTGAGGAGAGAAAACAGTCCCAAGCGTGCGGCCCCCCTTCATTCAAACCACGCGGCCTTGAGAAACTGCAGGAAGCTGCATCAGTGCTTTGGCTACCTGAGCTAGCGAGATAACTTCTTGATAGCTGAAGATACTACGACATGTTGGAATGCATAGCTACTTATCCCATGGGTACCTCATGCTGAAGTTTTACAGATTGGACAGATTGTTTGTGTTTACACTGTTTATTTATAGCCAGCAATATTTTCTGCTTAGAAATGCACATCCCAATTTCGTCATTGTCTTGTAAACAAAATTAAGACCGAATTTAATCTCTCTTCAGAAAAAGAGCAACAGGAAGCAATTGAACACATTGACGAAGTACAGAATGAAATTGACAGGTGAGTTAATTATCCTCACACATTTTCAAGACTGCCCATGTACCTTCTTATGGCTATGATCTAATAATATATATTTTTTGCATGATTTTCTCCCATTTAGATTGAACGAACAGGCCAGCGAGGAGATTTTAAAAGTAGAACAGAAGTACAATAAATTACGCCAGCCGTTCTTCCAGAAGCGGTCAGAACTCATAGCAAAAATCCCCAACTTCTGGGTCACAACATTTGTTAACCATCCACAAGGTAAATGCAGATATTATGCTCTTTCACTACATCATGTTCTTGATGAATGAAGACTTATTGTACATGGTCGGATTCTGCACATTATATTTTTGTTGCCCACCAACCACCATTATCACAGTCTGATGGTTAAGCTGTTGGTATACAAACTGCTGCTGTCCATTGACGAACCTATGGTTGTATTCGTGTTGTCAGTTTCAGCCCTTCTTGGTGAGGAGGATGAGGAGGCACTTCATTACCTTACCAGGGTGGAGGTGACTGAGTTTGAGGACATCAAGTCGGGTTACAGAATAGATTTTGTGAGTTTAAAAAAAAATCTTTGTAGGAATTGTGCGTGTTATATAAACAGAACCGTGCATTAGTTAACCAGATTCTTGGTTTATTTCTCAGTACTTCGATGAGAACCCGTACTTTGAGAACAAAATTCTCTCCAAAGAGTTTCACTTGAATGAAAGTGGGGACCCATCTTCAAAGTCAACTGAAATCAAATGGAAGGGTGGAAAGGTATGTTTACACATCTACAACTTAAAGTAAATTGTCTATAAAAAATGTGAATTTCAATTGCTGCAGGAAATCAAAGCAAAATGTATGGTCTTACTGCTTGTGATTTATTTTGTATTTTCCTTCGATCTCAGGACTTGACAAAGCGTGCCAGCCAAACGCCAAACAAAGCGGGTAAGAAGAGGCAACACGAAGAACCAGAGAGCTTCTTTACCTGGTTCACAGATCATTCCGATGCGGGGGCCGACGAACTAGGAGAGGTCGTCAAGGATGACATCTGGCCCAACCCGTTACAGTATTACCTGGTATGATTCCATGCTATTGTCTATATTTCTTTGTTGACTCCCATGGTGTCTTGCTCTGGTAGGCCAGGTAAAGTATTCGCTGTGTTTCTTAGTTAGCCAAAATATATTTGCATTGGGGCCTTGGCATTAGACCAAGGGGTCATCTGTAATAGGGTTCTAATGAACATGACTGACAACCATGTCCAGCCACCTAGACATCTCAACTGGATGCCTCAATTTCAAACTGAAGATCAGCTCATGCCTACATCGTTGTTAGTGCTGTGTTCGGGACTCGTTAATATATCATCTCTCAACTCTACCAGGTCCCTGACATGGATGATGAGGAAGGGGAAGGTGACGACGATGATGACGACGAAGAGGGCTTGGAAGACATCGATGAGGAAGGAGACGAGGATGAAGGCGAGGAAGATGAGGAAGAGGATGGAGAGGTAACTCCCGTTAAGCGTTTTTTTTTTCCCCACTATTGTAAAACTGTCCCTGCTTTTTTTACATAAATGTTTATGTAGTGGAAGACTGTCACTTGTCTGGAATGT
>NW_025745251.1:226172-250000 GCF_021184085.1 Oncorhynchus gorbuscha | reverse complement strand
GTACTTTTTGGAGAAATGTCCTCTGGTCTGATGAACCAAAAAGTGAACTGTTTGGCCATAATGACCATCGTTATGTTTGGAGGAAAAAGAGGGAAGCTTGCAAGCCGAAGAACACCATCCCAACCGTGAAGCACGGGGGTGGCAGCATCATGTTGTGGGGTTGCTTTGCTGCAGGAGGGACTGGTGCACTTCACAGAATAGTCGGCATCATGAGAAAGAAAAATGTTTTTGTTATGTTGAAGCAACATCAAGACATCGGTCAGGAAGTTAAATTTGTTCTTCCAAATGGACAATGACCCCAAGCATACTTCCAAAGCTGTGTTAAAATGGCTTAAGGACAACAAAGTCAAGGTATTGGAGTGGCCATCACAAAGCCCTGAATTCAATCCTATAGAAAATTGTTGGCAGAACTGAAAAAGCGTGTGCGAGCAAGGAGGCCTACAAACCTGATTCAGTTACACCAGCTCTGTCAGGAGGAATGGGCCAAAATTCACCCAACTTATTGTGGGAAGCTTGTGGAAGGCTACCCAAAACGTTTGACCCAAGTTAAACAATTTAAATGCAATTTAAATACTAATTGAGTGTATGTAAACTTCTGACCCACTGAGAATGTGATGATCAATTCTTCTATACTATTGTTCTGACATTTCACATTCTTAAAATAAAGTGGTGATCTTAACTGACCTAAAACAGGGAATTTTTACTAGGATTAAATGTCAGGAATTGTGAAAAACTGAGTTTAAATGTATTTGGCTAAGGTGTATGTAAACGTAGGACTTCAACTGTATCTAAATGCAGTAATAGTGCAGTTATTCTGTGTACAATTCACTGCTGCACAGTCCTTTAGTTTCTATGGGCCAGATGGCCGGTTGGTGAGGGACACAGCCCAGGGAACGAAACTGTTCAGGTGGTAAGAGTCTTTGGTCATGATTGACCTGAACCGCCTGCCAGAGGATAATTTTTGGAATAAAAGATCAACAGTGTATCTAATTACTGACTGATGGTGTCTATTCTGAATACTACCTTCACAAACAGAGCACTTAGTTTAAAACCTACAATTCAAGATTTACAATGAGGCATATGGTGATAGATTAAACGGGATTCTGTGATTTGATGAAGATAGATGGTTGCCTAGTGCTTCTTAAAATGAGACTGCATATGAAGGTGTAATGAGTAACCAGCACATTGAAAAGTTATCATCAACTCTCCATAGAACAAGCAAACAGACACATGGTTTCACCATTTATGGAGGACGGCCTGTCTGCCAGCATCATGTTTACTCATCAAATGTTGGTGTGGAGAGCTATAAACCAAATTAAAACCAGGGGCAACTGGCAACGGAGCTACAACACACAGTCCAACTAGAAAACTGTCAACACGTGACATGCTATTGTCATAGGGGATGCTCTTTTTTCCACCTTGTTCAAATAAAAACACCTGAGAGTGGGTGACAGTGACAAGTGAGGCACACTGTAATTTACAATGACAGGCATGTCATGTAACAGTGTCAGACAGAGGAGGACCTAAGTCAGATCACCCACCTCCCTTCCCAACCTGGTCTCAGAGCATTTCGTATTATTCGGTACGTTATTCCGAGACACTCCATTCGTACGATATGTTACGTATGGTATGGTTACATAAGACACATAGTTACTTAAGACTAAAACAAAATGAGGGTGGTTGGTTGGGCGTATAACGCCAACGTCTAGCAACCCAAAGGTTGCGAGAAATCAAATCTCATCACAGACAACTTTAGACTTATAGCAAATTAGCTATTTTTCATCTACTTTGCAACTACTTAGCATCTTAGCTAACTGTTCCCCTAACCTTTACCATTTTAGCTAACCCTTCCCCTCACCTTAACCCTTTATCCTAACTCCTAATCCAAATCCTAACCCTAACCCCTAGCCTAGCTTATGAAATGGGTGATGGACATACACAAATTAATACATACCATAACATATCATACTAAATGGAGTGTCTCGGATTTACATGCAAAATATTACGAAATGCTCTGAGACCAGGTTTCCTTTCCCTCTCCCGGTGGACTATTCAGAGCTCCACTGCAGTTTAGTTAAATGTTGAGACTGAATGTTTAAACACATGGTGTGTACCTGTTGGCTTGGGGAAAGTATTTCTTTAAAGAAATGTACAGAACGTAAAACAGCCAAATTTCAATATTTTTCCTCATCTGATGTAGTTACCCCCCTCCCCCAACACACAGCACTCTCATTCCTATAATACCCCACCATCCCTGCCCCCAGTTCCTAGAACTGACTCATCACGAAATCACCCCATAACACCACCCCACCCATCTCCAACATTCATTCAATTGAACCCATTCAGCATGACAAAAACACTGAAATGATTAACTCTTAGGGGCTTCAAATAATTTCAGCTACTATTGGGTCAATAGACTGGATAATATACAAGGGATGGGGCTCCATGAAGGAACACAACACATATCCATCATGTTAATGTCGAAAAGGGTGTGTGGAATAACATCTTACTATGAGATATGTCAGATAGCAGGTTATCTGACTGCAACTCGGTTATGCACCAAATCAGGTCCAAATTTCAAATAGTAATTCACTCACATTCCTAATTTGAAAGGCATATATTTCTATTATTTAAGCAGTACATAATAATTGTCAAGTGTTGCATTAGACAGCGGATGCTTTGTGAAACTCGGTTTACTGTTGTAAGTATTGTAATAAATGAGAGGACAGATCTCCCAAATTGAGAGCACATCACTATCACCTGGCGAAACCTATTCTACACTCACAAAGTGTGGCCAGAGGCTGTATACACTTATGCACTATTCAACTTGTAGTTACACAGTTTGTTATGCTATGTGCAATAATGGTTAAGAAAAACTCTAACCATGACTATAACTAACTACACATTTGTCTTCACAAACCTCCGTGGAAATCAATATTGCTAATCGAATAACAAGCATTTTCACTTTAGATGTATCGTCTACATTTTCATAATCCCCATGTAGTTCCCATGAAGTTTTTATAAAAAATGTTGATCAAATGTAACAGTTTTCTTTTAAACAATGTAAAATATGATGCATTTTAGGCTGCATACAGTAAGTACCTTGGTAGACAAGCGCGACGAGGAGGGTACACAGACAGCTTGAAAAGTGCATCCTGGCAAATGTCAGATATCCTTGTTCCGCTGTTCCTAAAGTTTGATAATATGTTCGTTGATATCGATCAGTTAACTTCCTTCCGTAAAGGTCAGCGTTAAATACTGAGATATTCACTAACTGTGTTCAGTTACAGTTGTATAACATCTGCTCTGTCGCTTGGCTTGGCTAACAGGTAAAATGCGGGAGCGCGTCGAGTGAGCGACGACGGGAAGCTCTGTAGGATAGAGGTTTACAGCAACTCCGCCCAGGATCTACCACTGTCTTGTGGACCCCACTCCGCACTGCATTACACACACACACACACACACACACACACACACACACACACACACACACACACACACACACACACACACACACACACACACACACAGTAACTTAAGGTCGCTAGTTCGAATCCCCGAGCCGACAATGTGAACGAATCTGTCGATGTGCCATTGAGCAAGGCACTTAATAAGTTGATAATGGCAGACCCTGACCATGACCCCACTCTCCGAGGGTCTCAGGAAGAGTGGGATATGCAACAACAACAAAAAACATTTTGAAATAGGACAACGGCCAAAATAACCCAATGGACACAGAGGTCATTTCAACTTCTAGTTTGATTTACAGTACCAGTCAAAGTTTGGACACACCTACTCATTCAAGGGGTTCCTTTATTTTTTACTATTTTCTACATCTTAGAATAATAGTGAAGAGATCAAAACTATGAAATAACACATAAAGAATCATGTAGTTACCAAAAAAGTTTTGAACAAATCCAAATATTTTTTATATTTGAGATTCTTCAAAGTAGCCACCCTTTGCCTTGATGACAGCTTAGCACCCTCTTGGCATTCTCCCAACCAGCTTCATGAGGTAGTCACCTGTAATGCATTTAAATTAATATGTGTGCCTTGTTAAAAGTTCATTTGTGGAATTTATTTCCTTCTTAATGTGTTTGAGCCAATCAGTTGTGTTGTGACAAGGTAGGGTTGGTATACAGAAGATAGCCCTATTTGGTAAAATACCAAGTCCATATTATGGCAAGAACAACTCAAATCAGCAAAGAGAAATGACAGTCAATCATTACTTTAAATCAAATAAAATCAAATAAAACATTATAAGTCACATGCGCCAAATAGAACAGGTGTAGTAGACCTTAGAGTGAAATGCTTACTTAAGAGCCCCAAACCATCAGTGCAGTTTTTTAAAAAACATGGAAAAGAATAAGAGATAAAAATAACAAGTAATTAAAGAGCAGCAGTAAAAAATAACAATATATACAGGGGGATGCCGGTACAGAGTCAATATGCAGGGGCACCAGTTAGTTGAGGTAGTACGTATATGTAGGTAGAGTTAATTAAAGTGACTATGCATAGATGACAACAGAGAGTGGCAATGGTGTGGAGAGGGGGGGGGTCAATGCAAATATTCTGGGTAGGCATTTGACTAGATGTTCAGGAGTCTTATGGCTTGGGGGTAGAAGCTGTTTAGAAGCCTCTTGGACCTAGACTTGGCCCTCCGGTACTGCTTGCCGTGTGGTAGCAGAAAGAACAGTCTATGAGTAGGGTGGCTGGAGTCTTTGACCATTTATAGGGCCTTCCTCTGACACCACCTGGTATAGAGGTCCTGGATGGCAGGAATTTTGGCCCCAGTGATGTACTGGGCTGTTCGCACTATTTGTAGTGCTTTGAGGTCGGAGGCTGAGCAGTTGCCATACCAGGCAGTGATGCAACCAGTCAGGATGCTCTCGATGGTGCAGCTGTAGAACCTTTTGAGGATCTGAGGACACATGCCAAATATTTTCAGTCTCCTGAGGGGGAATTGGTTTTGTTGTGCCCTCTTCACGACTGTCTTGGTGTGCTTGGACCATGTTAGTTTGTTGGTGGACACAATGATGACACCAAGGAACTTGAAGCTCTCAATCTGCTCCACAGTAGCCCCGTCGATGAGAATGGGGGCATGCTCGTTCCTCTTTTTCCTGTAGTCCACAATCATCTCCTCTGTCTTTATCACGTTGAGGGAGAGGTTGTTGTTATTGCACCACATGGCCAGGTCACTGACCTCCTCCCTATAGGCTGTCTCGTTGTTGTGTTAACTGTTGTGTTATCGGCAAATATAATGATAGTGTTGGAGTCGTGCCTGGCTTGCAGTCATGAGTGAACAGGGAGTACAGGAGGGGGCTGAGCACGCACCTCTCAAGGGCCCCTGTGTTGAGATATGCAAATTGGAGTGGGTATAGGGTTTCTGGGATAATGGTGTTGATGTGAGCCATGACCAGCCTTTCAAAGCACTTCATGGCTACAGACGTGAGTGATACGGGTCGGTAGTCATTTAGGCAGGTTACCTTAGTGTTCTTGAGCACAGGCACTATGGTGGTCTGCTTAAACATGTTGGTATTACAGACTTGGTCAGGGAGAGGTTGAAAATGTCAGTGAAGACACTTGCTAGCTGGTCAGCGAATGCTCGAAGTACACATCCTGGTAATTTGTCTGGCCCTGAGGTGTTGTGAATGTTGACCTGTCTAAATTGTCTTACTCACATCGGCTGTGGAGAGCGTGATCACACAGTCTTCTGGTACAGCTGGTGCTCTCATGCATGTTTCAGTGTTACTTGCATAGAAGTAGTTTAGCTCATCCAGTAGGCTTGTGTCACTGGGCAGCTCTCGGCTGTGCTTCCCTTTGTAGTCTGTAATGGTTTGCAGGCCCTGCCACATCCAACGAGTGTCAGAGCCACTGTAGTACAACTCGATTTTAGTCCTCTATTAACGCTTTGCCTGTTTGATGGTTCGTCGGAGGGCATAGCGGGATTTCTTATAAGCTTCCGGGTTAGAATCTCGCTCCTTGAAAGTGGCAGCTCTACCCTTTAGCGCAGTGCGGATGCTGCCTGTAATCCAGGGCTTCCGGTTTGGGTATGTACGCATGGTCACTGTGGGGACGACGTCATCGATGTACTTATTGATGAAGCCAATGACAGCTGTGGTGTACTCCTCAATGCCATTGCAGGAATCCCGGAACATATTCCAGTCTGTGATAGCAAAACAGTCCTGTAGCTTAGCATCTGCTTCATCTGACCACTTTTTTATTGATCTAGTCACTGGTGCTTCTTGCTTTCATTTTAGCTTGTAAGCTGGAATCAGGAGGATGGAATTATGGTCAGATTTGTCAAATGGAGGGCGAGGGAGAGCTTTGTATGCATCTCCATGTGTGGAGTGTAGGTGGTCCAGAGTTCTTTTCCCTCTGGTTGCACAGTTAACATGCTGATAGAAATTTGGTAAAACTGATTTAAGTTTCCCTGCATTAAAGTCCCCGCCTACAAGGAGCGCCACCTCTGGGTGAGCGTTTTCTTGTTTGCTTTTGGCGGAATACAGCTCATTCAATGCTATCATAGTGCCAGCCTCTGACTGCGGTGGTATGTAAACAGCTACACAGAATACAGATGAAAACTCTCTCGGTAGGTAGTGTGGTCTACAGCTTATCATGAGAAGCTCTACCTCAGGCGGGCAATAGCTTGAGACTTCCTTAGATATCGTGCACCAGCTGTTGTTTACAAAAATACATAGACCGCCGCCCCTTGTCTTACCAGACACCACTGTTCTATCCTGCCTGTACATTGTTTAACCAGCCAGCTGTATGTTGATATTGTCGTCGTTCAGCCACGACTCTGTGAAGCATAAGTAAGATGTTACCATTTTTTAATGTCCCGTTGGTAGTTTAATCTTCCCAGTAACTCATCCATTTTATTGTCCAAATAGTGCATGTTTGCTAGAAGAATTGATGGAAGTGGGGATGGGCTCCCTAACTCTGAGAGGAATGTTATTCGATCAGAACCGTGCGCAGACCATGATATTCCTCCGGCACTCCTGTCAAATCGTTCCAGGAAAGGATAGAATTATCGCCCCCAACTTCTCAGAAGGCAACCCGCTCTCCAGCCTCTCTTTCTCTGCCTCCCCTTCACGCAGATCACTGGGGTCGGGGCCTGTTCCCGAGGGAGTCATATATATTCTGCCTCGGGCTCGTCAGAGTCGTGAAAGAAGAAAAAGGATTCTGCTAGTCAATGGTGAGTAATCGTAATCCTGAGGTCGAGAAGTTATTTTTGGTTATAAGAGACGGTAGCGGCAACATTATGTACAAAATGAGTAAAAAAATAAGTTACAAACAACGCAGATAAACAAACAAAAAAACACAATTGGTTGGGGACACGTAAACCGTCTGCCTTCTGCTCCGGTGCCATCTTACATGAAGATTAGTCAATATGGAACATTTCAAGAACTGAAAGTTTCTTCAAGTGCAGTCGCAAAAACCATCAAGCGCTATGATGAAACTGGCTCTCATGAGGACCGCAACAGGAAAGGAAGACCCAAAGTTACCTCTGCTGCAGAGGATAAGTACATTAGAGTCATCAGCCTCAGATTGCAGACCAAATAAATGCTTCACAGAGTTCAGGTAACAGACACATCTTAACATCAACTGTTCAGAGGAAACTGCATGAATTAGGACTTCATGGTCGAATTGCTGCAAAGAAACCACTACTAAAGGACACCAATAATAAGAAGAGACTTGATTGGGCCAAGAAAGATGAGCAATGGACACTAAACCAGTGGAAAAATGTCCTTTGCAATTTTTTTCTCCAAATTTGCGATTTTTGGTTCCAACCGGCATGTCTTTGTGAGTCGTAGAGTATGTGAACGGATGATCTCTGCATGTGTTGTTCCCACCGTGAAGCATGGAGGAGGAGGTGTGATGGTGTGGGGATGTTTTGCTGGTGACACTGTCTGTGACATATTTAGAATTCAAGGCACACTTAACCAGCATGGCTACCACAGGATTCTGCAGTGATACGCCATCCCATCTGGTTTGCACATCTTGGGACTATCATGTGTTTTTCGACAGGAAAATGACCCAAAACACACCTCCAGGCTGTGTAAGGACTATTGGAACAAGAAGGAGAGTGGTGGTGCTGCATCAGATGACCTGGCCTCCACAATCACCCTGCCTCAACCCAATTGAGATGTTTTGGGATGAGTTGGGCCACAGAGTGAAGTAAAAGCAGCCAAAAAGTGCTCAGCATATGTGGGAACTCCTTCAAGACTGTTGGAAAAGCATTCCTCATGAAGCTGGTTGAGAGAATGCCAACAGTGGGCAAAGCTGTCATCAAGACAATAGTAGCTACTTTGAAAAATATCAAATCCTTTTTTGGTTACTACATGATTCCATATGTGTTATTTCATAGTTTTGATGTCTTCACTATTATTCTATAATGTAGAAAATAGTTCAAATATAGAAAAACCCTTGAATGAGTAGGTGTGTCCAAACCTTTGACTGGTACTGTACATTTGATTGAGTTGTCAACAAACATGAAAAAAAAATGTCACCATGTTCATTGGATTTAGTTGGGTGAAAAAATAAATACTTTTTCCTTACCAATGATGGCAGAGAGAGACAGTAGGTGTTCAAACTAGTGCCCGCTAACATCCTGATTAGAGGCTCAGTATTGTCCAACGTCAGGTGTTAAACTTGAATCCTGTGTTGAATAAAATGAGGACAAAGGTTGGAGAGGATGTGAGCTGTCAGTACTTGTGTTTGGGTAGGTAGTACTATACAGTTAACACTCCTACTAGCCTCAGACTTTGCCACTGCTGGCTTTACCTGTTGTGGTTGATATACATTTCAAGGCTGAGGTGTGCTGCTGCTGCATTTACCTGTGTTGGCAGGGTAGCCTGGTGGTTAGAGTGTTGGACTAGCAGCTGAAAGGTTGCAAGTTCAAATCCCAGAGCTGACAAGGTACAAATCTGTTGTTCTCCTCCAGAACAGGCTGTCATTGAAAATAATAACTTGTTCTTAACTGACTTGCCTAGTTAAATGAAGGTTAAAAAATGAGATGGCAGTGTGTTTTGGATGGTTTCTATTACTCAGAGTTTATTTCTGTTGAATGTCATATCTTACCTTGCAGCCTCTACCAGTGACATCACCAAAGCATCAACTTCAGGAGTTTGTTCTCTGATCCGATGAGCAGAGCATCTTTTCTAATGCTGCAGAGGTGTTGGAGGCAGAACATGTGAGGGGATTTGAGCGGTTGGAAATCCTGCTCATCGCTCATCGCTTCCATGTGCTGTCCTACCACCCTGCTAAAAACCGCTCCGGCTCACAGCTACAACAAAAAAAACGCTGCTCCAAATTCGCTCCATTCATTAAAATCACAATTAAACCAACACCAATCTATTTTTGCAAGATAACGTGGACATACCAATTGGTTTTCAAGTATTGAAACCAAACCAATATGGATTTGAATAAAACGTATTTGAACATATAAGAAGTGAACATCATTTCAAATAGGCGACATGTCATATTAAACAGCATATAAACATTCTAAATAGGTCAGGAGCCAGGCAGGGAGTATAAGAAGGAACGAAAGTGAATTATTTAGGAAGGCTATATTATTTCAATTATTTCAAGGCTATAGCCTACAAAGAATTACATTGTGAAGCATTTGCGAGTGCCACACAATAGGCTGGTAGGGACATGAAAGCCCTAGCATTTAAACCACACTTTGCTGTATTCAGTCATTATAGTCTATAAATTGCGCATATAGGCTGTGATTTACTTCGAATTAAATACAAATGAAACGAAAAATGACTTAATAGTGCCTTTGAATTCATTTTTAGAATTCATTTTTTAGAAACAGAGTTTGGCCTGTCTGTGGCTTCAGGCTCATGCTATGGTGCCTGGAGAGCCGGACAGGAGCATAGAATATCCTCTCCACACTTGCAAAGCCACTGCTAAACATCCATTTGGCCACGCTTGCCAGGCTGGGCAGAGATGCAGTTTTTATTCTATAAGTAGGCCTAAATGTTTTTAGGCAAAATAACCCAATCAAATAAAAAGCTCATTGAACGTGGAAATATGCCAGGCCTATTGGGCAAAAATCAATTATGGCCTATTGTATAGGTAATAGAACGAACATGAACGAAACGTTAAAGAGATCTGATTTTCAGTTTATAAATACTTTGCCACAATGATACACTTAGTTATCTACCCACCTCGTTCATTTCTTTTAGCATGTGCATGTAGCATGCCTTTGGGATATGTGTCTTTTCAGATTGCACAATTATTCTTTAGTTGTGGACACTAAATCACCGCACTCCCTCTCTTCCTCTTGGTCCTCATCTTTGTAAATTACTTTAATTTAGCATCTGTGTGTTTTATCAGTTTCTTTATAAAAAATATTTAGCGAACTCCATGACAGTAGCTAAAGCAAGGGGCTATAGCAGCACACAAGTAGACTGCAAATGCAAGCTGTAATGGCATGCCCTGAACTCTTGAAGTGAGCGCTACTTGGAGAAAAATCGTAGCGGGCGAGAAGACCGATTGTCAAACCTTTGGGAATCTCGCTCCACGCTCTGGTCAAATTGGGCACGCTCCGCTCACATACTCTGGTTGGAGCTAGAATCAGAAGTGAGCGAGATTATGGAGTTTGCATTTGACAAAACCAGACATTGTGAAATCTGACTGTGCTGTTAACTAAGCGGCTATGCTAGAGTAAAAAGCCGATTTGTGGCTGGGTCTAGCTGGGGAAGTATTTCAAGTAATATAGTTTTGTAAGGATGTATTGAGTGCGCTGGTGGTGAAAAACGAAATGCAATATTCTGTGAGAGTGATATGCCTGACTGCACAGGAAGAAAAATGTAAATATTTATTTTCTTCTGCACGGATGAGAATGATTGGGTCTGAATGGCGACAATGCCTGAGACTTCGGCATTCAATTACCAAAGAAAAACAGGTTGGTATAATTGGCACTTGAGCTGGGATCTCGGGAGACCCATAGGTTAGCTAGGTAGATAAGGCTAAAGCAAGTAACTCCAAGACTGAACGTCTGAAGGAATGGATGGCCAACATAAATAGTTGAGATAGTTGAACAGGAACATTTAAAACTGTATCTCTAAGAGTCTCGAACTCCACATACTGTACAAGATTGCAAGATAATACAGCATTATTCTCTGTATTATAGATGACGAATGACATATTATGCAAATCCTAGCAAATGTAGCTTTGGTAGTTGTAAAAGGCACACACAAAATAGTACAATACTAAATCAATCAAATGTATTTATAAAGCCCATTTTACATCATCAGTTGTCACAAAGTGCTTTTACAGATAAGTTACTCAGCCTAAAACCCCTAAGAGCAAGCAATGCAGATGTAGAAGCAATAAAAAATGACTAGAGAAAATGTATTCTTGTTTAGGAGGGAAATAATGATTGGGAAATACATAGTCATATTTAGTATTCACTGGAAAGCATTTGATATCCACAGAGTTAAATAATATGGTTTCACAGAGAATAATTAATTACAGTATATAATGTCATATCCAGGCCACTGTAGGGGTGTGCACATCTTTTATTTGATGAAAGAGAATGTTCTCACCTTGATATCTTTTGAGACATCTTGTGGCATTGCCCTTGCTATCAGGGTGAATACAAAGAACCATGCGTTGCTATGGATTTGTAGAATAAAGCTAGTTATGTCTAGGGGCAGTACACATACCTACACAGTGAATCTTTCATGGGTTGAAATCATTACATTACATTATGAGTTTTTATGACTTCTTTCAGGGATCTTAAGTGACTGTAACAATGATATATTGATTACCTAAGTGTGTTTTATCATCTCTTGCTCTGAATACGCTATATAAGGCATTGAGCGGGACTTTCAGCAGAGTGACATTGTGCATTAATTACACCACTATAGCCTAGATACTAATCATGTTTCTGTCTCTGTGCTCTGTTGTGGAGAAGCAGCATGTATGATATGACACAGGCAGTAGCGATTTTAGCATGTAAATCTTGGTGGTGCAAGATGAATGGTGAGTGGAGGAGTCAAGCGCAGAGAGCAGGTAATTCCGTACGTGGATCTTTTATTCCAACGACAGTGGAGACATGGACATGCTAAACACAAGGGCGCATGAAACAACCCGTCCAAAATACACAGGACTAAAACTGTCTGGAAAAATAGTGATCACACTAATACATCAACACCAAATAAACAGAGAACAAGCCCGCACAATACCCAGCGGGCCTAGTGCCCTTAAATAGCCTATAAACAAAACTAACTCAAAACAGGTGTACCCAATTAGACCCAATTAACAGAAACAAAAGGAAAGGGAATCGATGGCAGGTAATAGGCTGGCGACGACGACCGCCGAGCGCCGCCCGAACAGGAAGAGGCACCATCTTCGGCGGGATTCGTGACATGCAAAAAATATATATATGCAGGATGCATGCTAGCAAAGTCACTACACAACACTAAACATCCTTCTGGATGATAGTGGGGAGAAAAGGCAGTGGCTCGGGTGGTTGTTGTCCTTGATGATCTTTTTGGCCTTCCTGTGACATTGGGTGGTGTAGGTGTCTTGGAGGGCAGGTAGTTTGCCCCCGATGATGCGTTGTGCAGACCTCACTACCCTCTGGAGAGCCTTACGGTTGTGGGTGGAGCAGTTGCCGTACCAGGCGGTGATACAGCCCGACAGGATGCTCTCGATAGTGCATCTGTAAAAGTTTGTAAGTGCTTTTGGTGACAATTTCTTCAGCCTCCTGATGTTGAAGAGGTGCTGCTGCGCCTTCTTCACAACGCTGTCTGTGTGGGTGGACCAATTCAGTTTGTCCGCGATGTGTATGCCGAGGAACTTAAAACTTACTACCCTCTCCACTATTGTCCCGTCGATGTGGATTGGGGGGTGCTCCCTCTGCTGTTTCCTGAAGTCCACAATCATCTCCTTTGTTTTGTTGATGTTAAGTGTGAGGTTATTTTCCTGACACCACACTCCGAGGGCCCTCACCTCTTCCCTTTAGGCCATCTCGTCGTTGTTGGTAATCAAGCCTACCACTGTAGTGTCGTCCGCAAACTTGATGATTGAGTTGGAGGCGTGCATGGCCACACAATCGTGGGGGAACAGGGAGTACAGGAGAGGGCTCAGAATGCACCCTTGTGGGGCCCCAGTGTTGAGGATCAGCAGGGTGGAGATGTTGTTACCTACCCTCACCACCTGGGGACGGCCCGTCAGGAAGTCCAGTACCCAGTTGCACAGGGCGGGGTCGAGACCCAGGGTCTCGAGCTTGATGATGAGTTTGGAGGGTACTATGGTGTTAAATGCTGAGCTGTAGTCGATGAACAGCATTCTTACATAGGTATTCTTCTTGTCCAGATGGATTAGGGCAGTGTGCAGTGTGATTGCGATTGTGTCGTCTGTGGATCTATTGGGGCGGTAAGCAAATTGGAGAGGGTCTAGGGTGTCAGGTAGGGTGGAGGTGATATGATCCTTGACTAGTCTCTCAAAGCACTTCATGATGATGGAAGTGAGCGCTACCGGGCGGTAGTCATTAAGCTCAGTTACCTTAGCTTTCTTGGGAACAGGAACAATGGTGGCCCTCTTGAAGCATGTGGGAACAGCAGACTGGGATAATGATTGATTGAATATATCCATGCTCTGAGGATGCTGCTGGGGTTGCCATCTGGGCCTGCAAACTAGCGAGGGTTAACGTGTTTAAATGTTTTACACACGTTGACTGCAGTGAAGGAGAGCCCGCAGGTTTTGGTAGCGGGCCGTGTCTGTGGCACAAGTTTTTTAGTTTGTCTGGGAGCAAGACATCGTGGTCTGCGACGGGGCTGGTTTTTATTTTGTAGTCCGTGATTGGCTATAGACCGTGCAACATACCTCTCTTGTCTGAGCCGTTGAATTGCGATCACCTTCCGGTCACCTTGCCCTGATTAAAAGCAGTGGTTCGCGCTTTCAGTTTTGCGCAAATGCTGCCATCAATCCACGATTTCTGGTTGGGGAATGTTTTAATAGACGCTGTGGGTAAAACATCATCGATGCACTTGCTAATAAACTAGCTCACCGAATCAGCGTATTCATCAATGTTGTTCTTCGACGCTATGCGGAACATATCCCAGTCCATGTGATCGAAGCAATCTTGAAGTGTGGAATCCGATTGGTCGGACCAGCGTTGAACAGACCTGAGCACAGGTGCTTCTTGTTTTAGTTTCTGTCTATAGGCTGGGAGCAACAAAATGGAGTCGTGGTCAGCTTTTCCGAAAGGAGGGTGGGGGAGGGTCTTATATGTGTCGCAGAAGTTAGAATAACAATGATCCAGTGTTTTGCCAGCCTGGGTCGCGCAATCAATATGCTGATAAAATTTAGGGAGCCTTGTTTTCAGATTAGCCTTGTTAAAATCCCTAGCTACAATAAATGCAGCCTCAGGATATGTGGTTTCCAGATTACATAGAGTCAAATTAAGCTCTTTCAGGGGCGTCGATGTGTCTGATTGGGGGGGGAAAATACACGACTGTGATTATGATCGAAGAGAATTCTCTTGGTAGATAATGCGGTCGGCATTTCATTGTGAGGAATTCTAAGTCAGGTGAACAAAAGGACTTGAGTTCCTGCATGTTGTTATGATCACACCACGTCTCTTTAATCATAACGCATACACCCCCGCCTTTCTTCTTACCAGAGAGATGCTTGTTTCTGTCGGCGCGATGTGTGAAGAAACCAGGTGGCTGTACCGACTCCAATAACGTGTCTCGAGTGAGCCTTGTTTCCGTGAAACAAAGAACGTTACAGTCTCTGATGTCTCTCTGGAAGGCAACCCCTGCTCGGATTTTGTCTACCTTGTTGTCATGAGACTGGACATTGGTGAGTAGTATGCTCGGGAGCGGTGCGTGATGTGCCCGTCTACTGAGCCTGACCAGAAGACCGCTTCGTCTGCCCCTTCTGCGGCGCCGTTTGTTTGGGTCGCCGGCCGGGATCCGATCCATTGTCCTGGGTGGTGGGCCAAACAGAGGATCTGCTTCAGAAAAGTCGTATTCCTGGTCCAATAGTTCCTCCCGACTGTATGTAATAAAACCTCAGATTTCCTGGGGTAACAATGCAAGAAATAACACATAAAAAACTCAATACTGCATAGTTTCCTAGGAACGCGAAGCTAGGCAGCCATCTCTTTCGGCGCCGGATGTAGTTAACTATGGCATAAGGGGACGACAAGTGGATAGAGGCAATTCGTAATTTCGATTTAGTCAATATAACTATTTGTTGAGCACTTTTGAAATGTACAGCGACATAATTCAGAACATGGGCCGTTCTTACAGTGTTCTCCATGTACACTAAGTCAGAACCGTATGATAAATAAAGGGAGCAAATAAGCAGACAATGAAGCTCTTAAAATATTAAAGGATTACATTTCTCAAAAACAGGTTATAGGCTACATGTGCACCACCAAGTCAGAACAGTAGGTTAAATTAAGAGGTGAAAATTGACTAAATTATTAGGGTGAGGCAAATGGGCTACTAACAGCTTACTACACAACTGTAATGAGCGCGCTGAGAGTCGGGAAGCAAGTTCAGGGAGTGAGGGTCTTCATAAATAAACTCAACTAAATAGAAAACAAGAAACACAAACCACACACAGACATGACACTGGAACAGAAACAATAACTCCTGGGGAAGGAACCAAAAGGAGTGACGTATATAGGGAAGGTAATCAGGGAGGTGATGGAGTCCAGGTGAGTCGATGGTGACAGATGTGTGCCATAACGAGCAGCCTGGTGACCTAGAGGCCGGAGTGTGAGCACACGTGACAGTACCCCCTCCCTGACGCACGGCTTCAGCCGCAGGACGCAGACCAAAATTATGATCCCGGGGATCAGGAGCGGACCGGTCACCTCAGCTGAGGCGCAGGAAACCTGTCCACCCGGCTGAGACGCAGGAGCATGGCGACCTAGAGCGCCGGAGAGAGAGCATACCTGACGGTACCTCCTCCCCGGCGCGTTCGGCTCCAGCCGTAGAACGCCAACCAAAGAGACGATCCTGGGGATCAGGAGCAGACCGATCACCCCTGCTGATGCGTGGGTACCTGTCACTGGCTGGGGCGTGGGCACCTGACAGACCGGCTGAGGCAGGGTAGCCTGGCGATCCTGCTGTGGCATGAGAGCCTAACGAGCTGATAAATAAACTCAACTAAATACAAAACAAGAAACACAAACAATGCACAGACATGCCACTGGAACAGAAACAATAATGCTTGGGGAAGGAACCAAAGGGAGTGACATATATAGGGAAGGTAATCAGGGAGGTGATGGAGTCCAGGTGAGTCTGATGATGTACAGGTGCGTGTAATGATGGTGTCAGGTGTGTGCCATAATGAGCAGCCTGGTGACCTAGACGCTGGAGAGGGAGCAGACGTGACAACAACATACACTTAATATTACTTTCTTAGCGACAGTATACATATCTCCCTGACATATTGCATCATTTATGCAGCAGCATACCAGACACCTTGTTGTCCTGTGCTCACTTCAACATTCAGGTGGCGCGGCGGTCCTTCATGGGAAAATTTTGTCATCAAACGTTGTCATCAAAGTCTGGCATTCTCTGGATGTATGGTGCATTCAAGACACCTGTGTTCTCAGAAAATAAAAGTTGACGTCAGTGATCTTCAGGTTGTAGCTCTAGAAAGAGGCCCGAGTTCCCGATTTACAATTCAGAATTGGATGTAATGTAAAGTCGTAGCTTGTTTTTTCCAAGGTCCCAGTCGTCTTGAACTCACTAAAGTCAAATTTTGCAGTTCCGAGTTAACACTTGTTTTGAGCACTGCACATCTCATGCTTCAATTGACCGCATGGCCAATGTTGAATGTTTATCATTTTAAACTAGGAAAAGAGTTCCTTAATCTTAGACTTGGGACCACACATCCACTCCACTGAATAGCAGGCTAATGATTGCTTTGCGATGCTTACAGTTATCCACTGATTCCTTCCAAACCACCCATTGTTGAATTTGCGATTTCTAACTTGTGTAAGGTTTATGTCCAATGGCCGATGAGCACTGATACGTTTTATCTATATTTTCTCTTCATTATTTCTCTTCATATGACAAGGAATAAAAAGGATTTGTCAGTAGGTTGTCGACTTGGTTCATGATGATGATTGCTAGCTAAGATTTTGAAAGTATGATGTTGACATGATCTGTCCAATCTAGCTACTGTAGATATAACGTGATTTGATGACATTTTATCTGTGGCCAATGACATCGAGCCTTCTTGGATGGGCACTTCTAATGTAACTCTACGGCAGCACCCAAGGGGCAGAATTTTAGAGCTCTACCCTTAGACTTGGTGGTGACGTAGTGTCCCAGTGAGTGACAGAACACTGAGCCAATCACGGCGCAATGCTCCATATTTTCTGCCCCACCTGCCCTGAATGACAGATCACCACTGGAGACAGGGCATACTGTCCCCTGACTGGGCCTTGGGGACATGAGATTGCAGGTCCCATGAAGCAGGAGGCCTAGGCCACATCTCCTCCAGGGGCCAGTGGTGTAGTGATTCGTCTCCCAGTGAATAGGCTCTGTGACAAGGCCGTGGAACAAAGCGGACGGAAAACACAGCAACCCTGATATTCTGTCTGTGCTGTGGCCATGGGAGATGGGGATCCACTTAATGGCCGGCCCTGTGTCAACCAGCAGCAGAGCCTCCAATCAATGATTGCTTCATTAGTTAATCTGATTGAGTGTGCGAGCGGCCAGTGGTCAATGGCAGGTTAGCTCTGCCTCTGCGAAGAGTCGGAATCAATATCATTGTTCTCTGTAGAGCGCATCTTTTTCTCAGAACTCATCCTCCTTACAGTTACAGAAAAACAGGAGATGGATCTCTGTGTATGATCCGTTTCAAGTCCTCCATAATTATATTAAGGTAATCAATACAAATGTGCTGTTGATGATATCTATTAAAGCAACAAGGCAGGCTGCATCTTTATTGTCGTTAGGCCCATCATATTGTTCCTATTGGGCTAATTACTCCCAGCCTCTATTACTCAGTCTGTGTCATTCTTTGTGTATTCTGTAATGCATGCTGCTGTGCTGTAATGTGTTGTGCTATTGGCTTGCTACCTGTTATACCCCTAAATGTTACTCGCTGATCGCTAGAGAGGTGGAGAAATTATTCATGAAGACATAGGCCTGTCTGCTAGACTTCAGGCATCAGTCAGCTGTCACTAATGTTCATACTTCACCCAAACCTACAATTATTTGTTGGTTTGTCAGCTAATGATGGCACAATGCCTCTGGAATCAATCGTATTTATGTTTTCTTCACCTGCAGGCTTAGTCAGAAAGCAAACCCAGAAAATACACAAATGATAGATTTTGAAAATTGTGTGTTTAATGAGGTGTGATTTATAGATGCCTAATTACACATTTCTCCCAATGTGCAACAATGGTCCGAAGCATTTAATTAATCCAACTGTATAACAGCGCAAACTCATGCAATGGATGCAAACATGGTACAGGTCAATTCTGGATTGTGTTTACATTTTAATCAGTTTTTCTAAACAGGCAAACAGGAAAATCATTAAATGTTGAACTTTCCTCACTTTAATGTGAATCCAGATCAAATCCCACACTAGTCCAATTTATCGTTATTGCAGTGGATTATTGGATTTTGATATGTAATTATAAACATTGTGTCTATCATGGGGATGGTTTGGGCATGCTCACAGACCTGCTATAACCTTAGCATCTGCCAAGCAGCCAAAGAGTATGGATATGTCTATGTGTTGACTTGTATTCCTCTCCAACTTTGCTAATGTGTTGTCTTGCCTCTAACAAGTCTGGGCCTGTGGACCCTTTTTCTGATTCCTTTTATTCAGTCGCAGAAGACAGTGAACTTCCCAAATGTAGTAAAATATGTTTGCTACCTATAATAGTTTATTACTTTACTACTACTACTTTATTTACTACACTTTACTTAGAAAATCAAGGTTTCACTGCTTCATCATCAGTTTTATCTGCTAATTATTAACTGTAGTGTTGCTTTATAACAATTGAAAGCATTGGAAAACATTTGCCTCCTAATCCTCTGACCCAGCTGTGTTTGACTTCAGAGGTAAAGACGTTGTAATAGTCTCTCTTTCTGTTCACCTTCATTCACTACAGATCCAAATCCAAACAGAAATCTTTGGGAGAAAGAAAGCAGGTTGACATTCTATTAGCCATTTAATATCTAAAGCAAAAGCTGGAGATAGATAGCAGACAAAGCAAGGCAAAACCTGATAGATTTGAGAGAAAAGGGCATGTCAAGAATATCAAAGAGATGACTCAGAAATCCGACATTAAAGACACTATTTTTCAACCAGAGAGCAAGCAGCTGAATCTACAGATACCATTTTTTTGGGCTTGGGTTGAAAGAGCTGTCATTACATCAAAAAGTATTTTCTGTGGAGTAGTTTTTGAACCACTTTTTTTTTGCCTGTACATTCCCATATTTCCAGGCTTTACATAAATTAGAATAATCCCTTACAAATTACAATGTACTGCATTCTGTAGACAGAGAATCAATACAAGAAATGTTAGGCAAGGGTAGTCTATCATTTTTGGCCTCAAAACAAGAATATACTGTTCTTTTTATTGTATTTTTTAAGTATGTGATACATTTTCACAATTCTTAGTACAAAACTCAAAACAGATCATCAAAAAGGCAGTTGTTTCAAAACTCTAGCACATTTCAATTGGCTAAGTACAACACACAAAATCACTTTTCACCAGACTTAATCAGTGTTTCATCATCAGTGGAGACTGCTAAGGGGAGGATGGCTCATAATAATGTCTGTAACGGAGCAAATGGAATGGCATCAAACCATGTGTTTGATGTATTTGATAGCGTTCCACTGATTCCGCTCAAGCCATTACCAGGAGCCCGTCCTGCCCAATTAAGGTGCCACCAACCTCCTGTATTTCATCTAGAATTACATGTTCCACATTGCAATACATGTTTATATAAAGTAATTGCTTTTCACAATGTAATGTTCACTTTACTTTTAATATGATTCTCTTCTTATTTGTTAAAATACATTTTACTATTACTTAATCAGACGGCTCTTAATTGATAATCACTTAACCGTTTTGGTAAACATCTAGATTTTAAACAGGTTTGTCTACTACAGATTTTGAGAACTATTGTACATAATGAAAATGTATGTTTGTAAAGTATAAACATAGTGTATAAAGTATGATATATACTGCAATGTACTATTATGATGATGACTATTCTGATTTGACTTCAAAGTAAGCTTTTTAAAAATTGGATATTGACAAGTTCAGAGATACACTGTATGTAACTAATGCATCCTCTATACATTTAACATGTTTCCAAAATGAATTTTCTGGGGTCTTTTTGATGTGGGAAAAAAATGAATTGGCCAATACAGTGAGAGCTTGTTCTCAACTGGCCTACCTGGTTAAATAAAGGTGTTCTCAACTGGCCTACCTGGTTAAATAAAGGTGTTCTCAACTGGCCTACCTGGTTAAATAAAGGTGAAATAAAACATAATTTAAAAAACAGCACTGTAGTACTGCAGTATATGCCATTATCCAAAGTGATAACAGTAAGGAATCGAACCCAGAACTCTGGCGTTGCTAGTGCTATGCTCTTATGAACTGGGCCACATACAGGACCCCTACAATACATAAGTGCAATACGATACTGTAAAATACAATACATGAACACAATATAGGTGGAATGTGTATGATTGCCATGAGCGTACCACCCTCCTTCAGGCCATGGCTGAGGCATACAATGACATCAATTCAAACCTATGTCAGGATTGGATTGGCATTGCCAAAATGTTTTCCCCCAGGTGCATGAATAATGAAACAATTTACTGCGATGTCGATGACAAGCTATGGCCAAATGCTCAACACAGGCTTGATGCAAACTAGTGCCTGCTAAACATTATGTTTCTTTAATTTCTTTCATTTGATTACAGTACACCTATGTTGTAATTATATATATTGTAATTTACAGTACTTTAGCCATTTAGAAACATCTAGCATTTTTTGCTATTTGATTTAATTGTTGTTAAAATAACAAATTGAGAAGATATCATTATGTTGTGTTTTGGCACTAAAATCAAGATTCTCATGGTATTTTACAGAAATGTATATTTTGAATCAATGGTTGTGTGATGAAAGATGTCTTCTAGTAAAATGAATGCAGAATAAAAAGGTTAATCTGAGACTTGCTGCATTACAAGTGTAACCAGTTTGGAGATTTGTACTAAGAGTTTAGAAAATTCACCACATATTTATGAAAATAGCACCAAAACGAAAAAAAAAGTATTTATATATGATTGAGTGGATTTACAGTTTTTACCCCCAAGCCATAAGACTCTTGATCAAGTAATCAAATGGCTACCCGGACTATTTGCATTGTGTGCCCCCTCCCAACCCCTCTTTTATGCTGCTGCTACTCTCTGTTTATCATATATGCACTGTCACTTTAACTATACATTCATGTACATATGTACATACAGTGGGGAGAACAAGTATTTGATACACTGCAGATTTTGCAGATTTTCCTACTTACAAAGCATGTAGAGGTCTGTAATCTTTTTTATCATAGGTACACTTCAACTGTGAGAGACGGAATGTAAAAAAAAAAAATGATAATGATTTTAAGTCATATGTAATTAATTAGCATTTTATTGCATGACATGAGTATTTGATACATCAGAAATGCAAAACTTAATATTTGGTACAGAAACCTTTGTTTGCAATTACAGAGATCATACGTTTCCTGTAGTTCTTGACCAGGTTTGCACACACTGTAGCAGGGATTTTGGCCCACTCCTCCATACAGACCTTCTCCAGATCCTTTAGGTTTTGGGGCTGTCGCTGGGCAATACGGACTTTCAGCTCCCTCCAAAGATTTTCTATTGGGTTCAGGTCTGGAGACTGGCTAGGCCACTCCAGGACCTTGAGATTCTTCTTACGGAGCCACTCCTTAGTTGCCCTGGCTGTGTGTTTCGGGTCGTTGTCATAATGGAAGACCCAGCCACGACCCATCTTCAATGCTCTTACTGAGGGAAGGAGGTTGTTGGCCAAGATCGTGCGATACATGGCCCCATCCATCCTTCCCTCAATACGGTGCAGTCGTCCTGTCTCCTTTGCAGAAAAGCATCCCCAAAGAATGATGTTTCCACCTCCATGCTTCACGGTTGGGATGGTGTTCTTGGGGTTGTACTCATCCTTCTTCTTCCTCCAAACACGGCGAGTGGAGTTTAGACCAAAAAGTTATATTTTTGTCTCATCAGACCACATGACCTTCTCCCATTCCTCCTCTGGATCATCCAGATGGTCATTGGCAAACTTCAGACGGGCCTGGACATGCGCTGGCTTGAGTAGGGGGACCTTGCGTGCGCTGCAGGATTTTAATCCATGACGGCATAGTGTGTTACTAATGGTTTTCTTTGAGACTGTGTTCCCAGCTCTCTTCAGGTCATTGACCAGGTCCTGCCTTGTAGTTCTGGGCTGATCCCTCACCTTCCTCATGATCATTGATGCCCCACGAGGTGAGATCTTGCATGGAGCCCCAGACCGAGGGTGATTGACCGTCATCTTAACCTTCTTCCATTTTCTAATAATTGCGCCAACAGTTGTTGCCTTCTCACCAAGCTGCCTGCCTATTGTCCTGTAGTCCATCCCAGCCTTGTGCAGGTCTACAGTTTTATCGCTGATGTCCTTACACAGCTCTCTGATCTTGGCCATTGTGGAGAGGTTGGAGTCTGTTTGATTGAGTGTGTGGACAGGTGTCTTTAATGCAGGTAACGAGTTCAAACCGGTGCAGTTAATACAGGTAATGAGTGGAGAACAGGAGGGCTTATTAAAGAAGCTTAAAAAGGAACAGGTCTGTGAGAGTCGGAATTCTTACTGGTTGGTAGGTGATCAAATACTTATGTCATGCAATAAAATGCAAATTCATTTCTTAAAAATCATACAATGTGATTTTCTGGATTTTTGTTTTAGATTCCGTCTCTCACAGTTGAAGTGTACATATGATAAAAATTACAGACCTCTACATGCTTTGCAAGTAGGAAAACCTGCAAAATCGGCAGTGTATCAAATACTTGTTCTCCCCACTGTATGTACATACTACCTCATTTTGCCCGACCAACCGATCAACATTGGCAATCCGGGCTATCTGCATTGTGTCCCGCCACCCGCCACCCACCACCTGCCACCCGCCAACCCCTCTTTACGCTACTGCTACTCTCTGTTCATCATATATGCATAGTCACTTTAACCATATCAACATGTACATACTACCTCAATCAGCCTGACTAACCGGTGTCTGTATGTAGCCTCGCTACTTTCATAGCCTCGCTACTGTATATAGCCTCGCTACTGTTTTTCACTGTCTTTTTACAGTTGTTTTTATTTCTTTATATACCTATTGTTCAACTAATACCTTTTTTGCACTATTGGTTAGAGCCTGTAAGTAAGCATTTCACCCGTTGTATTCGGCGCACGTGACAAATAAACTTTGATTTGATATAAGTGATCCTCCCCTTCATAACTGAGGTGGACTACTGTACCATGACTGTATTGGGCAAGAAAACGTGCGTGAAAGGCAATTGAGCTACTTTTAACTAATTAAGTATTTCAGCTTTCATGGCTCTAGCCCTCAAGGAACAACTGAAGATACAGTGGGGCAAAAAAGTATTTAGTCAGCCACCAATTGTGCAAGTTCTCCCACTTAAAAAGATGAGAGAGGCCTGTAATTTTCATCATAGGTACACTTCAACTATGACAGACAAAATGAGAAAAAAAATCCAGCAAATCACATTGTAGGATTTTTAATGAATTC